>NC_034190.2:9396567-9696567 GCF_002021735.2 Oncorhynchus kisutch | reverse complement strand
TGAACTTCAAAAAAAGTTTAAATTGTGTTTTTAATGCAAAGAAGTGGTATCTTCATATTGCCCAACAGAAACCACCGGTCTCAGCGGTCTGTCCGTGGCTCCCATGGTGGTGCCACTTTATTCTGGAACTTAAGACTTTTCCTCCAGGTCATTGAAGTGAAATTTCTATCTATTTACGGTATTCAGGCCTGAGGATTTGCGGCGTGAGTTTGGTCGCTATGGGCCTGTAGTAGATGTCTACATTCCACTTGACTTCTATTCACGCCGACCGAGAGGATTTGCATATATTCAATATCCTTTCCCTTCTACAGTGAGCGTTATGAAATATGTGTTTCTCTTTTTGTTTTAATTTTGAATGTGGTGTAAAACTTAACATGCTTTCTCAGACGGTGTCTTCAAGCATTGAGTTTTGGTTGTATAATTGATTTGCTGTGACTGTTTTCTGTATGTACACGCTGAAGAACTTTTTAATATCTAACTTACATTTCTCTGTTGCCCCAGAAAATGTAAAGGTATCCAGTTGTTGTGGAAAGTCCGGTGTAGAGTAGATCTAAAGACAAGCAGCAAAAGACCGCCAGGATGCAAGAAACAGAGAGAGGGAGAAAGGTTGAAAAAGAAAGAGAATTTAAAGCTTGAAGAGACAAAGGAAAAAGGGGGACGGAGTCGAGGCTTGGATATGTCATCAAAAGAAAGAGGAAAAGGGAAGAGATTTTAAAGGGCAAAGACGAGCAGGAAACCCAAGTTCTTCTGGGAGGCGGTTAAAGAGCTTAAAGATCAAGATGTAAGTCAAAGTCGAGCGTGTTTAAGGTAACAAACCTGAATTATTTTGTATCCTCTCCAAAAAAAATGAATCGACAAATATTACAGGAAAAGCCATCAATACATAGCCAATATGCTAAATTTGATTCTTAATTGAACTAAGAAATTATAATTGTACTCTTATCAATATATTTTGCACTCAACAATATCATTTGAAACTAAAGCAGTATTGGTTACTTGGTAAAGGCCATAAAATTAGCAACACATTATTGAAACATGTTTGCCTCATCTTTAATCTTCAGAAGAACCCAACATGCACTTAACAATTGTTCCAGAACCTACGTTTAGCTTTATACTGTCAGCCAATATGGCTTCCCTTATGATTAAGTGGCAGAAGATGCATTGTATTACAACAGTTGTGCTGAAAAGAATTTAACCACATAAGACCAGAAGGTAAGAACCTTAACAGCTCAGCAAGTTTGAAGATGTGCGCGACGCAGAAGATGCTCTTCACAACCTGGACAGGAAGTGGGTGTGTGGCCGACAGATTGAAATCCAGTTCGCGCAGGGAGATCGAAAGAGTAAGACAGTTACCCCAATTTATTGTTTGCTGAAGTAACTATGTACCATATCGAGCAATTTACTGATTTTACTTTCAGCTGTAAGTTCAAATACATGTATTTCCTACCTGACGTGGTACAGCTGTAATACTTTCAAGTAGAGCTAAAGCATTTGGTACTGTATGTCTGCTAGTTGGGTTTTTATCTCTTTACCCAAGCACCCTTTTTATTTTTCCATCACAGCACCCAATCAGATGCAAGGGAAAGAGGGGGGATCTTCGCGCAGCTCTTCGCGGCATGATGATCGTGATTATGATCGGGACAGCCGTCGTAGGCGCTCTCGCAGCCGTAGCTACCAAAGACGCAGGTCACGCAGCCCATCCTACGAGCGCCGGCCCAGACGCTCTGAGAGTCCCAGAGAGTAAGGCCCTTTCTAGTGTTTTCCAACTGCTTCAAATAACTCTATTTGGGGGGGGTTCAAGCTGCGAAGCTTCTATAAAATGTCAGTTCTGATGAGTACATTCTGCTTGACAATATACTTTTGTTACCCAGCTCCCGTGGAAGGATGTATGGTGGTAGAGGAAGAAGCAGGAGCCCGGAAAACGACAGGTGGGTCCTTCACAGCTGAACCACTGACAATGATTGCATCCCAAATGGCACCTCTATTCCCTATATTGTACATTACTTTTGACCAGGATTTATTGGGCTTTATTCAAAAGTAGTGCATTATATAGGGAATATGGACCTATTTGGGAGGTACACAGAGCCATGTTCTGGGCACTTTCAATTCATCTATCAATCATTAGTTGGCTGTGATCTTCTGTCACTTTTGTTGTCTTCGTCAGTGGAAGCGTGATTCTAATAATCCAATGGTTTTGTTCTTTACGCAGGCACAGGCCACCCCCACGTGACCACAGACGACCCCCTCCTGGGCACTCCCCTCACAGCCAGTCCCGCTCCCCTTCTCACTCCAGATCCAGGGCCCAGAGGGAGTCCAGAGGAAAGTCTCGTTCCCACTCCAAGTCCCTGAGCCCACAAGATGGCGACTTCCACCAAGCCCCCGGTGGCTATGAGCCTCGGGACGAGGCGTCGTCCCGTATGCGTTCCTTGTCCCGCTCGCGTTCCCGTTCCCTCTCACGGTCCCGCTCTCGCTCCAGGTCCTGGACTGGGCGCAAGTCAGGGGGACACTAAACATGTTTGTTGGATCTTTTTGACAGTAGTTTTCTTGCTGGATAATTGAATGTTCATGGAACAGTTGTTGGTTGGTTTGTTTGTTTTTGTTTGCAAAAATGATATTCCTTTGTTTTTTCCCCCGTTTATTCCCTTTGAGGAAAGACAAACATGGTATGCTTCTGTTTTTAAATCCATCAATCCCAGAAATGTCCTGTCATTTACACCCTCTGTTTCTAGTCATTATATCTTATGTAAAAGGGTTGTCTTTCATAAGACCCAGGGTTATAAGTACTGTACAAGCCAAGATCAAGGCCAGGATTGCATTCCATCAGTGGTAGGTTTGTGTAATGACACATGACATTTTAAAGGTAATTTCCGTTTGAGCAAAACACATGCAGCGTTTACTATGAATGCAGTCTTGGCAAACGAGGGAATATTGCTTTTTAAAGTTGCATAGCTGAAAAGGGCTGATCAGATTGAATCCTGGCCCTTGTCACTAAAATCATTACCGTGACTGTCTAGGTCGGGTACATTGGACACTGTTCCACACAGTTGGGATGATTTGTAGTGTAAGTTACCTGGCCTGTATAAGAGCCGCTAGCCGCTGGTGGGACAGTTATTTTCTAATGCTGTTTTTTTTGTTCAGCGATACAGGCCCATGTTAGTCCTGTTTTGATTTAATACATTCTGATAGCCCTAATTTTCATGCCTTCCAGGAATTCTAGAATCATTTCAGTAGTGTCATCCTGTCAACTGAAGGTTTGCTTTAGTTGCTATGGTTTTTACATAGCCTGTTGTATTTTGTATTGTTTTCTGACATAAAAACATGACCTTGATCCTTCTCTCTGTGTTAGTGCTTCATACTCAACGGTTCCTATGGTGGCTTGTATTATTCTATAATCTTTGTTTCCTTCGACAGCAACTCAAGAAGTGTAGTCTTCCTTCCTTCTAGATATCAGTTATACTCCACTGTATATGCAACTGTATCTTGAGTAATAAATGTGTAAAAATGAATGGTAGCTATCTAGTTTGGGTGACATTCTATCAGACATTGTTTCCCTGCATTTCTGCATGTGAGGATGTTTTACAATTCAATACGGTGTGCAATCATCAGTCTTACTGAGACGTCGACTTAAATCCGAGGATATCTGTACCTGGCCATCTATTTGATTCTGTAATATCACTATACACAAAATACCTTGAATGCTAATACCATACATGTGATTCCATGTGATTCGGGAGGAATCATTTTCATCTTGATAAAGCTTATTCAAAAAATCTAAATATAAGTTGGATGGCTAAAATGAAAAGGATTTGAATTTTGTATGAAGCCTAAACTTTGAACTGAGCTGAACAATTGGAACAACAGCAAAGTAACCAAAACATTAAAATATATCAATCAAATATTCTACTCAATTGCTTACATGTTCCATTTGATTCCAATTTTAACTTGTACGTTTTGGTACATAAAATACTACATTTTGCAATGGGATGTGTAAGGTAACCATAGCAACTGCAAGTGTGGGTGATAAGTGATAATGCTTATTTTTCCAATACAAAAGAAAATCTATTTTAATCCCGTCTGTGCTGTGCATAGTTTTCCCAGATCATTGCTCATACTTTCCGTGATCACGATTGCTTTGTATAAAATGCCCAAGAAGGGGGAGCACAGAAAGCACTGTTTCTACAGAAATGAATGACAGTCCTCAACAAAAAAAACAATTAAATTGGTGAAAATATTACATAATACACTCCGCTACAGACAGCAACAAAAACAGTTGAAACTAAGTAGTATTGCTGCGGTAGAATACCAATTGACAGCAAAATAGTTCCTCCAACGTTGAGGTCAGATGCTCTATTAAGTGCCAACGCTTGGTATGTGCATTACTCCATTACTTCACAGAACAACAAGCAGTAACAATATAGCCTGGGTGTCGGTCTGTTTCTGCTCCCTTGTCAACTAATGCCAAACAATGGAGTAGGCAAGAGCACAAACTGATATGGGACCAGGTTAGTAGCAATGAGGCAGGGCAACCAAGAGGGACTGCAGACTTAATACAACAAGACTGCTGCTTCCTTCTACTGCTCTGGCTGCTGCTTCCTTCTACTGCTCTGACTGCTACTGCTCTGACTGCTGCTTCCTTCTACTGCTCTGACTGCTGCTTCCTTCTACTGCTCTGACTGCTGCTTCCTTCTACTGCTCTGACTGCTGCTTCCTTCTACTGGTCTGACTGCTGCTTCCTTCTACTGCTCTGACTGCTGCTTCCTTCTACTGCTCTGACTGCTGCTTCCTTCTACTGCTCTGACTGCTGCTTCCTTCTACTGGTCTGACTGCTGCTTCCTTCTACTGCTCTGACTGCTGCTTCCTTCTACTGCTCTGACTGCTGCTTCCTTCTACTGCTCTGACTGCTGCTTCCTTCTACTGCTCTGACTGCTGCTTCCTTCTACTGCCCTGACTGCTGCTTCCTTCTACTGCCCTGACTCCCCAAAAACACAAGTATTGCTGAGCCTGCTGTGCTGTACACACATTTTACTATAACCAGGAAGGTGAGTGGGGAGGGGTGTCCAGATAACAGTACTCCTAATCTTTGTTCTACAGTATGTCCAATTTTGCTCAGTTTTCATAAACTTCTAAGCAAATGATGTGGTGTTTATACAACATTGATATATGAAAGGTTGTACTGTATGTGTCACACACACTCGTTCTACAATTCATCAATGTAGGCACATTGGCAATTGACCAGATTATTCAAATGAGATATACTTTGAGACATTTTGCCAACAAAGCTATCCAGTTTTCTTCCAATGCGCTCAGTTGTGAGTCAACTGATTGTAATCTTTCATGGTGAATTTCAATAAAGATTCAGTTTGAGCTTTTCAAATAGCCAGAACTGGTTATAAGTGCATCACAGGTTGCTGTGAAAATTACAAACATTGGTTTAACTTCCCACAAGCTCCTACTCCTGACAATCAAAGAGTACAAAAACGTTAATCTGACTGGGTCGTATTCACTAGGAACCAAACAGAAGCAAAGGGGCGGAAACGGAGAGGGACTACCTGAACATACTAAGAAATAAGAAGATTGTTTCCATGTGTTTAGGTCAGATACAACAACACCACCAGCACAGTTCTGGTTATATGGGAGAAAATGTGTATTGTTGTTGGTCTCTGCTGGTGTCTTCTACCTGAGGCTTCTGCATACTACAGAGAGATCTCTCTTTCTTCTTCTTGTGAACAATTGACCTGATTATTGAAATGATATATACTTTTGAGACATCTTGTCAACAAAGCTATCCAGTTTACTTCCAATGCCAATGTGCTCAGTTGTGAATCAACTTATTGTAATCTTCTTTTTGCGAGCAGAATCAGAATGAACCTCAGTATAACTGTTACACTGCTCCTTGATGCTGCATGTCCATGTTGGTCATAGACTGGAACCTTGCCCCTGCTCTGCTGCGTGTTGACACGGTCCTCCTACCAATGCTGACTTTACTTTGTCACCTGGTAAGATATTTAAAATGTAAATAAAAACATGCTTGGATACAAAAGCATCACTAACTAACCAGTTCAGAGACGTATGTTAAAGATACTAGCCTATGGCTCTGAACCAAGTAGAGAGTGACCCTCAGTTATGACACATGCCATTGCTTTGTTCTGTACTGATGTTATGGTGTTTGTGTTTTTCTGTGTTGAACATCAGTCAACCTCCGCAAACACTAGACTACTTTGTACCTGGAAAGTGGATCAATGAGCGGCTAAAGTTAATAATAGCAAGTCAATCATTTCATGATGAACTAACGTTAGTGCAGTTTATTGACTTTAACTATGCGACCCAGACCAATGATTTCCAGACCGATGGTCATTTGTCACTAGTTACTACAGCCATAATGGCATAATTGGCTATGGTAAAAATTCATTAACATTTTTTGGTCATAATTTAATGTTAGGCATAAGGTTAGTAGTGTGTTTAAGGTTTCGGTTAAGGTTCAAATCTGATTTTAAGAAGATACTTTTTAGAAATACGCGGAGTTTAGCGATGGACTATGACTTTGTGGCGGTAGTAACTAGTGACGACCCAGACTAACGAGGTTACGTAGAGGATAAAGAGAGGCCCAACTCGGCGGAAAATCTGTCTCTCTCCAGCAGGTGGCGTTTTTTCCTTGTTTCGCCTACCAAGCAAGGAGTTCTTGTATGGAGGTCAATGAGAGTGTCGAATTTGGTCCCCCCAAAAATGTACGGCTTATTTGAGTTTTTGTATTTGTCTTTAATTGGGATCCCCAATAGCTGCTGCCTGCCGCAGCTAATTATCCTGGGGTCCAAACACATTAAGGCATAAAACAATCCAGTTTACACATTACACCAAAAAACTAAAATATAAAACAGTACATCATATAACATTAGTACACCACTACATATCTACAATACAAAACGTATAATACCACCATACAACAATATTACAATGTACGTGTATGTAGAGTGCGTGTACTAGCGTTTGTGTGTATCACAGTACCCGCTGTTCCATAAGGTGTATTTGTATTAAAGAAATATATGATTCTACTGCTGCATCAGTTACCTGATGTGGAATTAGAGTTCCATGTAGTCATGGCTCTGTGTAGTACTGTGCGCCTACCATAGTCTGTTCTGGACTTTGTGAAGTCTGGTGGTATGTCTTGTGGGTATGCATGGGTGTCCGAGCTGTGTGCTAGTAGTTTATTAAACAGACAGTTCGGTGCATTCAGCTTGTTAACACTTCCTACAAAAATAAGTAGTGATCAAGTCAATCTCTCCTCCACTTTGAGCCATGAGATTGACATGCATATTACTAGACTGCTTTGTGGACAACGACTCCCATTGTCAGGGCGGAGAGACATGTATCTTGTCAGTGTATCCATAATCGTTGGGAAACATTAGCTAATGCCTGCATAGCTCATATAGATGTTATTAAATTACTAATTAGTATTAGCTGCGTGGCTTTGGGAGAACACTAGGAGCGGGCAGCTATATTATGCAAGCTATATCGCCTATTATTAGCTGGCTAACGTTGAACTTATCATTTTGGTTGTTAAAAGAAAATACGTTTAATTTGATAAAGTAAAGATATTACTTAAATCGGTCAGCTAGCTAGCTGTGTTAACTTTTTTTAAAGGAAGCAAAATTCATATTTCGGTCTGAACTCCGCCCAGTAAGTGGCGGTGAAGGCAATTAAAGGTGTGACATCTGCCTTAAAACGAAAGTTAGATGGAAGAAGACGCCATTTGAACGTTGTTATTTAGCAAGCGAGTAATTTAACAAAACACTGAGAAAAATAAATTAGAAGACAAGAAAGCGCAAGACGGGACAGCCAATCTTCATTTACTCAGTTACTATTAGCAGCTATCCTACATTTTGACCGACACCCCTCCCCCCAAAAAGAAGTTGTTTTCTGGACAAAGTTAGCTACCATGGCGTGCACAGCTACTTTGAAGCGTTCAGTGGAGTTGGAGGCCCTTCACAGCCCTCAATCTCCAAAACGGCGAAGGTGCAGCGATCTGCCAGGGACTCCGGTCTCCCCGTCTCCAAAGCGATGCAACCTGCTGTCTGCTACAGGTGACAACAGTTCGATGTCACCCCAATCGACTTGTGGAGGAGAACACAGGCTCACCCCAGGTTAGTCGATTGCCCGAATTCTAATCTAATAATAATTAAGCCTGATTTTTAAAGGCTGTAGCTAATAGGCCTACACTGAAGCAAGACAAGATCATTATGATGTAAAAGGCATACAAATATAATATGTAGTTAGCAAACGTTAGCCACTAGTCTCAACTCACAAGTTTGCCAGAATGAACCCGGCCCTGATTGTAACATGTTTATCCTAGCTAGCTATGTCAATTCGTTTCTAGTCGATGACAATACCTAGGTAGGAAACAGTGGTGGGTGGAAGAAAAAGTACCCAATTGTCATACTTTAGTAAAAGTAACGATATCTAAAATAGAAAATGACTCAAGTGAAAGTCACCTGGTAAAATTCTACTTGAGTATATGTCTCAATGTTTTTGCATGTCAAAAATCGAATCAAATTCTATTTTGTCGCATGCGCCAAATACAACAGGTGTTCCTTTACGACAAGCCCTTAACCAACAATGCAGGTCAAGAAATATAATTAAGAAAATATTTACTAAATAAACTTGAAGTTTAAAAAAGTTACATAATAACAATGAGGTTAGGGTAAGAGTCTATGTGCGGGGGTACAGGTTAGTCAGGGTAATTTGTACATGTAGGTAAGGGTAAAGTAACTATGCACGGATAGCAAACAGGGAGTAACAGCAGTGTAAAAACAAAGGGGGTGTCAATGCAAATTGTCCGGGTGGCCTTTTGATTAATTGTTAACTGACATTGCCTAGTAGATACAGTTTAAGTCAGTTTGCATACACCTTAGCCAAATACATTGAAACAATTTTACATTTTTCACAATTCCTGACATTTAATCCTAGTAAAAATTCCTTGTCTTAGGTCAGTTAGGATCACCACTTTACTTTAAGACTGAAACATTAGAATTATCAGTGATTTATTTCAGCTTTTATTTCTTTCATCACATTCCCGGTGGGTTAGAAGTTTACATGCTCTCAATGAGTATTTGGTAGTGTTGCCTTTACATTTTTTTACTTGGGTCAAACGTTTCAGGTAGACTTCCACAAGCTTCCCACAATAAGTTGGGTGAATTTTGGCCCATTCCTCCTGACAGAGCTGGTGTAACTGAGTCAGGTTTGTAGGCCTCCTTGCTCGCACACACCTTTTCAGTTCTGCCCACACATTTTCTATGGGATTAAGGTCAGGGCTTTGTGATGACCACTCCAATACCTTGACTTTGTTGTCCTTAAGTCATTTTGCCACAACTTTGGAAGTATGCTTGGGGTCATTGTCCATTTGGAAGACCCATTTGCAACCAAGCGTTAACTTCCTGACTGATGTCTTGAGATGTTGCTTCAATATATCCACGTAATTTTCTTTCCTCATGATGCCATCTATTCTGTGAACTGCAGCAAAGCACCCTCACAACATGATGCTGCCACCCCCCCCCCCCTCCCCTCTCCAAAAAGTACCATCTTTGTCCCCATGTACAGTTGCAAACCATATAGTCTGGCTTTTTTATGGCAGTTTTGGAGCAGTGGCTCCTTCCTTGCTGAGCAGCCTTTCAGGTTATGTCGATATAGGACTCGTTTTACTGTGGCTATAGATACTTTTGTACCCGTTTCCTCCATCTTCACAATGTCCTTTGCTGCTGTTCTGGGATTGATTTGCATTTTTCGCACCAAAGTACGTTCCTCTCTAGGAGACAGAACGCGTCTCCTTCCTGAGCGGTATGACGGCTGTGTGATCCCATGGTGTTTATACTTATGCAAGTTTGGGCTGCCTGGCTCATTGCGAACTAATTTGCCAGAATTTTACGTAATTATGACATAAATTGAAGGTTGTGCAATGTAACAAGAATATTTAGACTTATGGATGCCACCCGTTAGATAAAATACCAAACGGTTCCGTATTTCACTGAAATAATAAACGTTTTGTTTTTTAAATGATAGTTTCTGGATTCGATCATATTAATGACCGAAGGCTCGTATTTCTGTGTGTTATTATGTTATAATTAAGTCTATGATTTGATAGAGCAGTCTGACTGAGCAGCAGCAGGCCCGTAATCATTCATTCAAACAGCACTTTCGTGCGTTTTGCCAGCAGCTCTTCGCAAGCACAGCTCTGTTTATGACTTCAAGCCTATCAGCCTAATGGCTGGTGTAACCAATGTGAAATGGCTAGCTAGTTAGCTGGGTGCGTGCTAATACTGTTTCAAACATCACTCGCTTTTAGATTTTTGAGTAGTTATTCCCCTTGCTCTGCAAGGTCCGTGGCTTTTGTGGAGCGATGGGTAACGATGCTTCGAGTGTGGCTGTTGTCGATGTGTTCCTGGTTCGAGGAGGGGGACGGAAGCTATACTGTTACACTGGCAAAACTATAGTGCCTATAAGAACATCCAATAGCTTAAGGTATATGAAAGGTATATTTTACATGGCACATATTACTTTCTTCTCCAACACTGTTTTTTGCATTATTTGAACATGTTTCATTATTTGAGGCTAAATTGATTTTATTGATATTTTATATTAATTTAAAATAAGTGTTAATTCAGTATTGTTGTAATTGTCATTATTACAAATAAAAAAATTGGTATCGGCTTTTTTGGTCCTCCAATAATCGGTATCGGCATTGAAAAATCATAATTGGTCGACCTCTAATCCTGACTGGTAGCATCACTGCCTGTTATGGCAACTGCTCGGACTCCGACCGCAAGGCACTACAGAGGGTAGTGCGAACGGTCCAGTTTTTTTGTCTTCACTATTATTTGACAATGTAGAAAATACTACAAATAAGGAACCCCAGAAATTAGTAGGAGTCTCAACTTTTGACTGGTACTGTACATACGGTCACTGTAGGGACGACGACGTCGTCAATGCACTTATTGAAGAAGCTGGTGACTGAGGTGGTGCACTCCTCAATGCTATTGGATGAATCCCGGAACATATTCCAGTCTGTGCTAGCAAAACGGTACTACAGTGTAGCATCCACATCTGACCACTTCCGTATTGAGCGAGTCACTGGTACTTCCTGTTTTAGCTTGGTAGCAGAAATCATTTAAAATTCCTTAAATTAAGCAAACGGCACTTTTTTAATTTATGGATAGCCAGGGGCACACTCCAACACTCAGACTTAAAAAAAAAAAAAAATATATATATATATATATATTTATTTTTTACAAACGTGTGTTTAGTGAGTGCCAGATCAGAGGTGGTAGGGATGCCCTGGTCATGATGAGTGCATGAATTGGACCATTTTCCTGTCCTGCATTCAAAATGTAACAAGTACTTTTGGGTGTCGGGTATGAAGTACATTCTTTTCTTTAGGAATGTAGTGAAGTAAAAGTTGTAAAGTACAGATACCACAAAAGACAACTTATGTCGAAATTGAGTATTTTTACTTAAGTACTTTACACCACTGCTAGGAAGTCATTTATACATCCATCTACCTACCAAATTGAAAATGATGGATTGATTAGGTGCATGCATGTGACCATGTTTTATCACGCAACCGAGAGACATGTGGGAGGCCTGGGTTGATGCGTGAGGAAACACTCATTCCAGGATACGCCAATCATGTTAAGATTACGTTTTCTGTTTCTCTTCTCCACAGAGCAGATTGTCCAGAATCTCAGGCAAGAATACAGCCGCTATCAGAGGAGGCGGAAGCTTGAGGGGGCCTTCAACCAGAGCCAGTCCCAGAGTCTAAGTGATGGCCCAGGCCAAAGCCCTGGCTTCATGGCACCAAGTGCCCAACCAGGTGTGTTTTCATGCACTCCCACCAAGCTGAACGAGATGCCGTTAGCATCTGATGGCAAATAAATGATTGTAAGAATGAATAACACACACACTGTGCTGTCTCACTGTAGGGATGAATAACACACACACTGCTGTCTTGTTTTTTTGGTGTGGTGAATAAGAGCCACCAGAGTTAAATTCTTAAGAATTCTGCATGTGTTTATTCTAGATGTTTCAACATCCTGACCTAGTAAGGTGGTTCTTTTTAACCATCCATAGGGCACCCTATTCCTGATGTAGTGCCCCTGTCAAAAGTAGTCCACAATAAAGGGAATAGGGTGCCATTTGGAATTTTGCATGTGCAGTTGTCAGGCCACAGACCATTCCTTGTCATGTTATGGTTTCTCCAGGTTCTTCTGTGAAGAGGGACCAGCCCTGTTTCACACTGCACCAAGTTGGCTCTCTGTGTGAACGGATTCTCAAGGACCATGACGAGAACATCCGTGAAGAGTATGAGCAAATCCTCAACACTAAACTGGCAGGTATACTGAGTGACTTCCTCTTTACAGATATGTGCCAGGATTCATGAAGCATCTGAGTAGGAGTGCTGATCTAGGATCAGTTTCACCATTTTGGACCATAATTAATCAGTTTACATAAGGGGGAGTTGGGACCTGATTGCCATATCGGCTCTCCTACTCTTCAAGGCTTTAAGAATACAGGCCCAGATTGACATCTCATGGTCAGACAGCTCAGTTTAATAGTTTTAATTCCATAGATCATTTGATGTTTTGGTTCCTTCCCAGAACAATATGAATCGTTTGTGAAGTTCACACATGACCAGATCATGAGACAATATGGCGCCAGACCCTCCAGCTGTGAGTTCCAACGATATCACAACACGTTAACTTTTATCCTTGTGTTTCTGCAGGGCCTGTTTTTAAAATCATAATTTTCTTATTTTTCAGATGTCTCATGAACTATCTTAAATAAGGAAGTTACCTGCTCTCACGTCTAGACTGCTGCTCGCCTATCTCCACGTTTTTCTTTACTACTTCAGTACTATGATTTTCTTTTGACTTTTAACACTCAATAATCTGAGTTGTACTTGTGTGGGTGTGCTCTTTTTTGGGGGGGGAGATGGATGGTTGACATTCCTTTTTAATAAATTGCTGTAGAAAGCTAGGCTGATGTGACTTCTATTTAACCTCCCAAACTCACTGCTGCAGCATGAATCCTCACTTCACCAACCGTACATGAAAATGTGGTTCTCCTTTTTTTTCCATTTTTTATTTTTTAGAAATGAAAGTTATTTGCCATTTTGTGCTTTATCTAAATTGTATTTGATGTTATACAGGGGGTACTTCAGTGTACTACAGACGGGCAATTGTAGTTTTGCTTTTCTTCAAACATATTTTTGTACATGGCTGACTCCCTTGTCTTGCATATTTCAATTGATCTACCCTTTCCAGAAACTGATCATGTCAACCCCAGGAGAATCTGTTTGGAATTGGCAAGGTTCTTGTTCAGACATTCTACCCAATTATGCTGCAATTGAGGAGATGCCAGCAAAGCATGTGTCGTTATACCGAGCTCTTTATAAAATATGCAGGCTATTACTCCCAAGAATAACATGATTGGAAGGGCTCATTTGTTGACTGGTTAAGATCCTTTTCACAGGGATAGCCTATGGTTGAGGCTTTGTTTCATGTGAGAATGAAATGTGGGGAAACTGCACCTATCCTCTCTTGGTTGGGAATAAAACACCATTCAAGAAAAAAAGATTGCGGTCAGAGTAAAGTATAACTGCAGTTATTCTGAAATTACTGTGTCCAAAATACACACGGTTGAAACTGCAGTCCTTTAAAAAAACATGTATCTATAATACTTGGGCCCTTGAGAGGTTTGTAAGAAAACACACTCATTGTAGTGACCTTCTCAAAGTTTTGAATCTGTAGCTGGTCCCCTTTTATTTTTTTTATTTTTTTATTGAATGTTCTGCATATGATTTTATAAACTCTTAATGTACTACTTGATATCCCTATTAAATTACTAGTTTTGGGTTATTAGTCAGGGGATCCTATAATACTGGTGTGTTCTGTAAAGCCTGTGATTAGGACTGAAGGGGGTTATTTAGTCCTTTTACATAGTACTAATACAGAATACAGTGAATGTATGTCTTTAAAGGATGGCTTTGGGTTGAAACAAAAATGATTTTCATCATTCAAACATGAGCTAATGTGCTTCTTTACAAGCTGTATACATAGGGTGCAAGCCTACCATTAGGAAGTACCATTTTGAATGCATCATGAGTTATGACCTTTATAACCATTTCTTTATACAGACGAAGACTTGATTCTCTAATTGTGTGGTTTTGGATTGAGTTCTACAAGAAGATCTTACTATGAACTTTTAATCCAAAAATACCCAATCAATTTTTTTAATTGTCCTACATGTAATGTGTCTTTTGAGCTCAGTTTTGCTGTACACAATTATAACATTGTTGAAATAAAGCCTTGATTTGAAGGGAATCATTTTGAATGTAGTTCTTGTGAGTTAAATTAGAAGACTATGAGTCGGCACAAGTGTTTATTTGTAGCAAATGAAAATAGTGCACTGGGGGACAGCATTAATGTAGCATTTGGTAAACATTTTTCATAACTATGGAGAATATCAGTCCATGAAACACAGTATCACAAATACTTGAAAGATTTCTAGTATCGAAAGGGTCCAATATATTCAATGTACTGTCGAAGTACACAGTTATGATTGCTCGAAGCTACTCAAGAACAATTGGTATGGGCGGGAGACTTCCATTTTCTATGGCTTCACAATTAAACCAACAACAAACCTGGTAGAACAACCTGTTCTCATAGCATTTTGCTTTATCTAAATCCGGACCGGACAACATGGCCTCCGATTTGACACACTGAACTCTGTCTGCAAAGTAGTTGGTGAACCAGGCCAGGCAGTCATTAGAAAAACCGAGGCTACTGAGTCTGCCGATAAGAATGATTGACAGAGTCGAAAGCCTTGGCCAGGTCGATGAAGACTGCTGCACAGTACTGTCTTTTATCGATGGCGGTTATATCGTTTAGTACCTTGAGCGTGGCTGAGGTGCACCCGTGACCGGCTCGGAAACCAGATTGCACAGCGGAGAAGGTACGGTGGGATTCGAGATGGTCAGTGATCTGTTTGACTTGGCTTTTGAAGACCTGAGATGGGCAGGGCAGGATGGATATAGGTCTATAACAGTTTGGGTCCAGGGTGTCTCCCCCTTTGAAGAGGGGGATGACTGTGGCAGCTTTCCAATCCTTGGGGATCTCAGACGATATGAGAGATTGAACAGGCTAGTAATAGTGGTTGCGACAATGGCGGCGGATAGTTTCAGAAATAGAGGGTCCAGATTGTCAAGCCCAGCTGATTTGTACGGGTCCAGGTTTTGCAGCTCTTTCAGAACATCTGCTATCTGGATTTGGGTAAAGGAGAAGCTGGGGAGGCTTGGGTGAGTAGCTGCGGGGGGGGAGGGAGCTGTTGGCCAAGATTGGAGTAGCCAGGAGGAAGGCATGGCCTGCCGTTGAGAAATGCTTGTTGAAGTTTTCGATTATCATGGATTTATCGGTGGTGACCGTGTTACCTAGCCTCAGTGCAGTGGGCAGCTGGGAGGAGGTGCTCTTGTTCTCCATGGACTTTACAGTGTCCCAGAACTTTTTGGAGTTAGAGCTACAGGATGCAAATTTCTGCTTGAAGAAGCTGGCCTTTGCTTTCCTGACTGACTGCGTGTATTGGTTCCTGACTTTCCTGAACAGTTGCATATCGCGGGGACTATTCGATGCTATTGCAGTCCGCCACAGGATGTTTTTGTGCTGGTCGAGGGCAGTCAGGTCTGGAGTGAACCAAGGGCTATATCTGTTCTTAGTTCTGCATTTTTTGAACAGAGCATGCTTATCTAAGATGGTGAGGAAGTTACTTTTAAAGAATGACCAGGCATCCTCAACTGACAGGATGAGGTCAATATCCTTCCAGGATACCGGGGGCCAGGTCGCTTAGAAAGGCCTGCTCGCAGAAGTGTTTTAGGGAGCGTTTGACAGTGATGAGGGGTGGTCGTTTGACTGCGGACCCGTAGCGGATACAGGCAATGAGGCAGTGATCGCTGAGATCTTGGTTGAAGACAGCAGAGGTGTATTTGGAGGGCCAGTTGGTCAGGATAACGTCTATGAGGGTGCCCTTGTTTAGAGATTTAGGGTAGTACTTGGTGGGTTCCTTGATGATTTTTGTGAGATTGAGGGCATCTAGCTTAGATTGAAGGACTGCCGGGGTGTTAAGCATATCCCTGTTTAGGTCACCTAACAGAACAAACTCTGAAGCTAGATGGGGGGCGATCAATTCACAAATGGTGTCCAGGGCACAGCTGGGAGCTGAGGGGGGTCGGTAGCAGGCGGCAACAGTGAGAGACTTATTTCTGGAGAGAGTAATTTTTCAAATTAGTAGTTCGAACTGTTTGGGTATGGACCTGGAAAGTATGATATTACTTTGCAGGCTATCTCTGCAGTAGACTGCAACTCCTCCCCCTTTGGCAGTTCTATCTTGACGGAAAATGTTATAGTTGGGTATGGAAATCTCAGAATTTTTGGTGGCCTTCCTAAGCCAGGATTCAGACATGGCAAGGACATCAGGGTTGGCAGAGTGGGCTAAGTGAGTAAAACAAACTTAGGGAGGAGGCTTCTGATGTTGACATGCATGAAACCAAGGCTTTTTCGATCACAGAAGTCAACAAATGAGGGTGCCTGGGGACATGCAGGGCCTGGGTTTACCTCCACATCACCCGCAATCAAATCACAATGATGTTTGACCAGTTTCTGTTTTAGCCAACTCCAATGATGCTATATGAGAATGACAATAGTAGAGAAAGCTAAAACAGCCAGTGACATCCTGACAGACTTCATGGACAGCAACTACAAATAGTCATTTGACTTTAGTAACAAATAGAGCGAGCCTTAAGGAATTATGAGTTAGACGCTACATATTTCACAACTTTGAAACTCAAAAAGGGCCTGGATTGGCTGGTTCAACTAGTACTCCTAGGGCACAGGCCACAGTAAACAAAACCAAGGATTCGTCCAAAATGGCATCCTATTCCTTTAATGACTAAGGCCCATCGGTCAAAAGTACCGCACTATATAGGGATGTGGTGCCATTTGGGATGCAACCCTAACCTTCCAACAAGCCATAGCTATTGATTTTGTGTAAATTGAATAAAAAACATGCAATAGCTGGGGGGGTCAACTTAATTAGATTCACAGGGAGTCATCCATGTATAAAATCGGACATGACCGATTGATCTCCAGTACGGAGAAAAAGCACTGATCGAAAAGTATAGTGTACCATGGTGGAAGCACTCCAGACTCTCATATAATTTAATATGGCATGCATTCACTTTGACTTGTATATGTGGAGAGCAACTGAATCTAGGCCCCCGAATCCCTTGAATCAGGAAGTGAACACGGAATGACAGTGAGATTGCAACAAGAAGTATTTCAAACCAGAGGCCTCATTTATAAACATTTGCTTTGTTTTTACACTCACATTTTAGCATACAATCAGTTCTTACAATGAGAGGAAACAACATTATATAAAAGTTCAAATCCCAATGTTGGCGTGGAGTAGTACAGGTGTAGTATAGTAGGTTGATTGGGCTCAAGGTCATGGCAGAGGGCATAGAGACCAATAGTGATGACAGAAAGGTCAGTATTAACAAAACTACAGGAAAAACTAAAGGCAATTATTGAACAGGGTTTATTGAGTTCAGCGATATAGCTGCTTAATGACTCGGAATATCCCTTTCATTGGAAGGGCCAAACAGCCAGCTGCTTGTGAACAGATTTAGCAATAATCTGACATTACATATCAGAACAAGGTAAGATAAATTATATTTGGACTAATATGGACAATTTTGTTAAGTTTATTTACAGCCAAGATAATTAGATGACAAGACAGAGATGGCCGCCTCGCTTCGCGTTCCTAGGAAACTATGCAGTTTTTTGTTTTTTTACGCGTTATTTCTTACATTAGTACCCCAGGTCATCTTAGGTTTCATTCCAGCGTGTCTTTTGAACAGGATTGTAACCTGCAGCTTTGAAATCACCATGGCTATGGCTTCGATTTACACAAGCAGACAAATTCTGATGTTTTTGCCAAACTATTGGGAAAAGACATGATTTGATTGGTCAAAAGACCAATAATTTTTGGGGGGGGGGGGTGGAAATCTGAATTGGTCTGTGTAAATGCAGCTATTGTGCCAGTATTGTGGTGTTAAAACTGTGTTTGGGATCAGTGCTAAGGAATAATCTACAGTTATGTATAAAGAAAACATGTATTGCATAATATATGTTACTAATAACTGATACAGAGTATTATTTAATCTCTTGTAGCCAAAGTTTATTGATTGAAGGTGTGTGGTTATCAATGATGAATAACTTATCATGGCCCATGGATAAATAAAAGAAAATGAGCTTTCCTATTCAGTCCGTCTCACTATGAAACATCAAGAAATTCACACGTTCTGCAATTGGTTACCAACAGTAGTTTATTGAGATTTGAGTTTGATCCAACTGTCATTCTCTAAATTGAGTAATTCTGCAACACAATTCTGACATATGAGAATACAGTGACTTGATGAATAATGGGAATGAATAGTATCCTAATTGTTTTGTACTTATTCCCTATGTAGACACCACTTAGTAACCACTGGCAGGCATATCAATCCACTTCTATTTATTTGACCTAATGGATTTGTACTTTAACTGCTGGCTCCCCATAGAGATGCACTCAGAGCCACTAGGGCCAAAAGGGGGTAAGCCAGTGCTCTGGCTCAGTGTCTGTGTATCGGACAGAACACATCATATTCCACTACAGGCATCACAGGGTACAGCACCACCGAGGGTCACAGGGGTTTGAGGTCCTCTGAGAGCAGCCACAAATAGACAAACGATTGGATATTTTGGCGGTCCCCTATTACCCGATGACCTGCAGGGCTCCCCTCCACCGGCAGTCCGTTCATACTGCTGCAAGGTAAATGACAACTAATAGTAGAATTGATTTCTCTTGGCAGGCTATAAAGTTCTCACCAACCCAGGCCAACGGGCTGCTTTTTGCTTTGTTTTCATTTAACCAGCTGTGGAGTTCTGGGCTGGGTATCCTATGGTTTACTAAGAAGATAAAGAGATTGACAATGAGCACAGGATTGTATCAAACGGCCAAATATTTTGTTCTAAAATGTCTGTTTATGTGCATATTATTTCCCCAATGAAAGGTAAGTTTACTTGTGTGATTTTAGATTGAGTTTTAACTTATTTTTTTCCCACCAAAGGTCTCCTGATTTAAACTCACAAAGACCACTGCGTTCTGATTCATATCATTTGCATATTTTTTTTTGGGGGGGGGGTGATAATTTTTTCCTGTAACTAGTCAATTATTTCATTTGATATTGTATTACCTAATGATCATTCAATTAGGACTAGTGGTTATGTGGTTATCATTAGTCCTTGATTAGCAAGTTATATAATGATTATTAAAGAGACAAATCAGCAGTTGAAACAATAAGTGTTTTTCCCACCTGTTTCATTAAAACGCTGAGGGAGGGGGGCTGGACATTTTTTTTTACCACTCTCAAATTCATACAGAACTATGGATGCAAGGACTGGCAATCCATGATATCAACATAGTTTTAACCATTTTTTGAGGCTGTATAGTGTTTGTTTACGTTTAATTTGTTTAAAAAAACATTAGGAGCAAAACAAGCTTATTATTTGACAGGGTACGACAGTTGAACTAAGCTCATGAGGCATTTATAAAAGTTATATTCTTCAAGGATCAATGGGTACATATCCTTAATTTAGAAATCCCAAAATGGATGTAGGAATGTCAGGTTTCCCCTTTTATATCATCATCATCATCAATTCTGCTTTATAATAAACATTGATTGTCCATGTATTATTGACCTCACCATACACTTCATCTTGACATTCCATTTCCTGCTTTTTAACATATAATTTTCCCCATTAATTAGCAAAACCCGCGTGAAGATGGGAGATTGGAACTTCCTGGGTGGGATCTTGGAGGAAGTGCATATCCACTCCACCATGGTGGGAAAGATCTGGCTGACCATCCTGTTCATCTTCCGGATGCTGGTGCTTGGCGTCGCTGCAGAGGACGTGTGGAACGACGAGCAGACCGACTTCATCTGCAACACCGAACAGCCAGGGTGCCGCAACGTGTGCTACGACCGAGCCTTCCCCATCTCACTCATCCGCTACTGGGTGCTGCAGGTCATCTTCGTCTCCTCACCCTCTCTGGTTTACATGGGCCACGCCATCTACCAGCTGCGAGCTCTGGAGAAGACGCGCCACACTAACAGGGCAGCATTGCGTCGGGAGCTGGAGGCAGTGGCCGTGGAGCTGATCGAGGTGCGGAGACGCATCGAGAGGGAGATGAGACAGCTGGATCTGGGGAAGCTCAACAAGGCCCCGCTGAGAGGGTCCCTGCTACAGACCTATGTGGCCCACATCGTCACCCGCTCTGTGGTGGAGGTGGGCTTCATGATGGGCCAGTACCTCCTCTACGGCCATCACCTGGACACTTTGTTTAAGTGCGAGAGGGAGCCGTGCCCAAATGTGGTGGACTGCTTTGTCTCCAGGCCCACGGAAAAGACTGTCTTCATGATGTTCATGCAGGGCATCGCTGCCGTCTCCCTCTTCCTCAGCCTGTTGGAGATCACGCACCTGAGCTACAGGAAGCTTAAGAAGGGCATCCTGGCCTACCACCCACACCTGAAGGATGACTACTACCGTAGCAAATCCAAAAGAAACTCTGACGTCAAACAAGTTAACATGGGGGGAACCTCTGGGGGCTGCAAGCCTGTTATCCATAGCGGACCCAGTGGGTACACACTCCTGATAGAGAAACAGGGCAACGGACCGACGCATTCCCTCCTCAATGCCTCCTCTGCCTTTGTTCCCATTCAGGTGGACCCTGGTGTCAAGCCATGTACAGACAGTCACGATACAGCCAGTAAGGAGGCAGTGCCAAGTCCTGAGCACAACAGCAACCCAAAGAACATCAACCGTGAGACGACACGCTCTGTCCTTGTGGACAAGAAGGATGAGCCAGAGGATCTTGTCGTGCATCCTCTTCCCCACCATGTAGATCCTCTCACCCACCACATGGACTTCACAGGGTCACGGGGCTCTGAGTACCCCACCCTACCTGTGCTACCCTTGATGGATGCCTCCTCATGCCCGACCCTTTCGGTCATTGCAAGAAAACCACGGAGGGTCAGTGCCCCCTGGAACTGTTCCACTGTGGTGGAGGGGAATGGCTCAGACAGTGGGGACTCCTTCCCTGGGACTATAAGCATGAAGCCACGCTGTAGCTTTGCTGCCAGCCGAGCCAGGGCCTTCTCTAAGCCGGACATCAAGAGACTCAGCAGGCCCCAGAGCCAAGACTCAATAGAACGGAGCTCAGTGTCTCAGCACAGCCGCGATGGCAACAGCCCTCCCGTCTGCTCTCCCAACCGCCGAATGTCACTGGCAAGTAACGGCAGCAGCAGGCGAGCTCCAGGCGACCTGCAGATCTAAGGTTTATTACCTTATCTCATCATGTCACAAGAAACTGTTACGATGTTGGGGCTCCCGAGTGGCGCAGCGGTCATTACAGACCCTGGTTCAATTCCACACTGTATCACAACAAGCCGTGATTGGAAGTCCCATAGGGTGGCGCACAATTGGCCCAGCGTTGTCCGGTTTAGGGGAAAGTTTGGCTGGGGTAGGCAGTCACTGTAAATAAGATTTTTTTCTTAACTTGATTAATTAAAGTTTAAATAAAAAATAAGCTATGCTTCAGGGTACACTGTTACGGTGTTAGCTAAGTGTGCCCTGAAGTGTAGCCTAAGAAATGATATTATTCCATAGAATTGCAGTTCTTGAGACAGTGATGTTTTTCTGTCAGTGAAGTTACCGTATTACCGTTAAGATAAACTGCTCTGGGCCCAGGCCACAATGCATTTTTGTCAGAGTCTGTTTTAATGCACCAAGTTTGCACCTGTTATTTTCAGAAGACAAAAAGCAAAGCAGAATTTTGCAATGGAAAACACTTAGTAAATCTAGATAAAGACAGACATTGTTGACAGGTCTGTTTTAGTTTGAAGGACTTTCATTGCATTGCGTGCATTTAAATGCAAGGCTTACAGCAATGAACCAAGAGCAATGGAAAGCAGAATCAGAAAATCTATATCCTTTAGGCTGTAATTCGCAATTACGTAACACAAAACTCAATGATATTCATTGGTAAGAATGTGTTAACAAGGAAGAAGTTTCAAAGCATGATTTCATCAATATTGTATTTAAGTTATTGTACTTTTAAAAAGCACAATAACCAAGTGAATTTGACTTTACAATTTAAATTGGTGGCTGGAGTTCACTAGCTAACAATCTAATCAGAGGACATTTTCCCAGTGACAATCTATTTGAGTATCAGCCCAATTGACAGTTTCTTTACTCATGATATAGGGCTACTGGCCAACTTTATTTAAACTATCCAATGAACAACAAAGCACCAGCTTATTTCAGTTCAACTATAATTGAACTACTACAACCATGTAGTCTTTGGCTAAACCAGTTACATAATATTTTTCAACTTGTTCTGTTTTCTTTCAGGTCGGGATACTGCAGATGTCCTCCATCCTGAAAAAGCATTGATAGTGGCACAAAGCCCACTAATCATTTGACAATATAAATGATACATTTTGATTGGGAGGAAATGGGACTGATTTTGAACAGGCCTATTGCTTATATGAAGCTGTACTTTGTTTACATTTTACTTGATAAAATAAAGTACTAATATTCTTGAATTACTAATAAGATGATATTTTAACATAATTAGTTTACCAAGATATAAAATTATAAATCCAAACAGCAAGAAAATTGGCTTTGAACACTAACCCCATACTGGACCAGAAGTAGTAGGCCTGTTGTCACGGTGACCCTGTGTGTGTGGCATTTAAATGAATAGGCAAGGATCAGTTGGGAATTCCATCTAGAGATACATCAACACAATAATTTTGCATGAAGAATATTTGCTGAAAATAGTATTTATTGACTTGAAATTGGAGAGAAACAGTTGACGCTTTAGATTGAAGAAGTGCCTGTACACAGAAAATACTTAACAAAAATACATTGCTTTTGCAATTAACAGTTTTTCCATCCTTGGGTATAGTGTCATTATACTACTAAGAAATAACAAAAAAAAAGTGCCTTTTTCTCTCAAAACAGTGGACAAAAAGAACAATTCAACCAACTCCGCTACTCTGCTGCTCCATCCTCGGGTGCTGGTTCATACTGCAGAAGCTGTAAAACAAGGTAGAGAAAAGTCTGGTATTTGCAACGTACTGGGATTAGATATTTTTGGGGTATTTAGGAGTGGTTTCCCCGGATACAGATTAAGCCTAGTTCTGGGCAAAAAAAAAAAAAAGATCAATGGAGAATCTAAACTTAATCTGGGTCCAGGAAACAAAGCCTTGAATTTAGGAAAAAATGTCAATTCTCTCTGACCCTGTTTCTGAGGTCTTTGTTTTCCTCCATGAGCAGATCCCACTTCTGCTGTAGCTCAGTTAGCTCCAGACGAAGGGCCTCCGTGTCTCCTGGCTCAGCACCAGCCACACCAAGGTGATGCTTTAGAAAGCTGGGGTTAAGTGAAGGCTAGTCTAAACTCGTTGTTGTTGATGATAGCTACCGTGAACAAGAAGTGATTGAGATGGGGAGACAGAGGAGAGCTGCTGGTGCATAGAATGGAAAGTGGTGTAAATCAGGGTTTGAACCCATATCACCAGCCACTAGCTCCGGCCAGCCACTGTACACCATAAACTCTCTTTTAAAAAAGGCCCAGTGCAGTCCAAAATGTGATTTTCCTGTGTTTTATATATTTCCACACTAGGAGGTTGGCATAATGCTGTGAAATTAGAATAATGATAATGCCCTTTTAGTGAAAGAGCTGTTTGAAAAGGCCACCTGAGATCTCAGCCTGTTTTGGTGGGGTGGGGTTTTGGCCTGCCTGGTGACATCACCAGGTGACATCACCATGCGGTAAATGAGCTAATAGAACAATAAGAAAAAAAATAGCCTTTAAAAGACGTCACATGAACAACGACAATTTTAGACGATACTACTGTAACGTACACAAAGTCTACACTTGATCGTGTTGCACCAGGGGGGGGGGGCACTATTCATCAGATTTCAGGCAAGGTATTCTCTCTGCCCAACGCTATGAGTGACTAGCTGAATCAGCAAGCAACATCTGCACCAACGGGATCAGTTGAGACAGTGGTCATGGTTGTCATCATATTGGAATATTAATCAAACCAAGACAAAAGGATACTCCAAAGCATTATTAGGTTTATCTGGCTCCTCGTACAGGGCGACCAACACTGCAAACAGCAATACAATTGTTATGGATATTGGTTGTGATATGTGAGTCAAAAGTTGTGTTATAGATCAGGGGTGTCAAACAGGTTTGGCCCTTGGGGGCCGCATTCGTTCTTCAACAAGGTCCCATAGGGCCTCACTGAATACGTGTTATACATCCTCACCGTGAAAAATAGCAACAACAAAAAAAAAAAGAGTAATCATCGATGTTTGTATTTGATGCTCCCCGACTGTCTAGTTTTCATTTCGGTGATTATAGCAAGCTGAACAAAGTCAAGAAACGGTATGAATTTAGGTGTATTAAAATGTATACACCGTTTCAATTTGTTTTTTTGGTGTACTTTTGGTCATGGGCGATAGGTAGCCTTGCGGTTAAAGGGAAAACATTTTTAATGTCTACTTCATTGTCTTTTTTTTTTTTTACTACAAAACATAGAATTACACCATTTTCACTTATGTTAATGTTGAGGTGGTGCTGGAGATTATGAATGAGAAATACATGTTTTTTCAATTACATCAACTAATTTGTAGACAATTAGTATTGCCTACTAATGATCGGTCAATTTTTTTTTTTTTAAATCACCCAATACACACCGATGATGTCATTGTAAACACTTATCTACCATTTCACATATGTTGATGTTGGGGTGGTGCTGGAGTACCTATGGTGCTGAAAATTTTTGAAGTTTCCCTTTAAGAGCATTTCAGCCAGTAACCAAATGGCCACTGGTTCGAATCCCTGAACCGACTAGGTGACAAATCTGGCGATGTGCCCTGGAGCAAGGCACTTAACCCTAATTGCTCCTGTAAGTTGATCTGGATAAGATGTTATGCTAAAATGACAATCTAAAATGTTAACGTGTATTGAGTTTTTTTGTAACACAAATTCACGTGCGGCCCATATTGGACACCCGTGACTATGTTTGACACCCCTGCTATAGACTATACAAGTGGTTAGGATTCGGAATCCAAATGAACATTTATTCACAAAATCAAAGTATACCGCATGAGAAATTTTAGACTTTATGCATATTAAAAGAAATGTTGCCAGTAATGTTCTTCAATTTCTGAAAGAAGCCTACCATTGGTGAGACTGTCAAGAACTCCAGCTTTTTCTAGATACCTTCGAAATTGTTCTCTCTTGGACTCGGAAGCCTGTGAAATCAACAATGATGAGAAGAATCAAAAGACTAACAAAACATTTTTTTGCATAGGCTATTTAAAGCTGTAGCCAGATAACTCTACTTCAGTTTATTTTGAAAGTTTCCAGGCAGGTAAGCAGAATATATATATATATATATATATGCCTGATTGACCATAAACTTTGAAAACAAATAGTTTAACTAGCACAACCACACAGCTGATTCCAATAAAGGAGAGCTACCCTAGATACAAAGTAATCAATGAATGCAGTTAGTTAGCTAACATAGTTTACAAAGTAACACGTGAAAACATAGGACATGAAAGAAATATCTTCAAACCACTGTTCATTGAAGAACAGTTTCGTATACTTACTCTGTAATGGGCCATTATTGCGAACAGATATGTAGCGTTAGGATGATTAAAGGTTTGTAAACTAGCTAGCTAATCAACGCAACAGCCGACAAGACCCAGAGCCCGAATGCAAACAAAGCAATTTCTCCCACAGTGGTGCGGTTGCTACAACGACAACAAAACAATTATCTGAACTGTGAATTGTGGGATAAAATGTCAATGATTGATGATGTTCTAATATGAAGATGGACTTTTCTATACGCTGTCGGTTACTTCACTATTTGCTATTCAACAAATGAAACTGAAACTGAGCTACTTGTGTAAAAGGCAAAACCCCCTAGCTATATATTTGGCGCCATCTCATGGCCATGTAGTGAAACAGCGTTTGCCTGGAGCACCAATGAGATTGAGGGAGCGGGGAAAATACAGTTCATGGCGGAAATGAGACGAAACAGACAAATTGACGCTCGTCACAGCCACAAAGTTTTTTTTGAAGTCCTAAATCGAAAAAATTTATGAAAACAAAAATGTGCTTTTAGGTCTTAATTTAATTTTAGGCATAATGTTAGTAGTGTGATTAGGGTTAGTGCTAAACAGCGCACTTGATATACGATTTTAGGCTATGAATGAGAAAGTGAATTTGACATTTTCAAACGTTTAACTCAGTCTTATGCTGCTTTGCGATCTATTAACAACAAGGTTTGCATTAAATAGGCTCAATATATTTTTTTTATGATGCATTTGTCGATGTTCAATTCATTCGCACATAACGTATTAACAAAAGCTATCACAGCGAAAGTTGATACATGTAGGCCCTTCATATATAAACTATGAGCAGCACTTTGTTACATTTGATCGAATCAGTTCATGTTTTTTTGCTCAAACTGCGAGCAACACTTGTCAAAGTCAGACACATTTCTGTCAAAACACAGGGATGTCGATTCGCACAGGACTAGTATTATCAGAGGATTTTGGAGTTAGCAAAAAAAAAAAAACATTAGGTTATTCTGTCTGGAATATAATCATTGGCCTGAGTGGCGCCCTATCCCCTATATCGGGTGGGCAATTCCAGTCCTCGAGGTCCTGATTGGTGTCACAGTTTTTCAACCCAGCCTCAGACAACACACCTGACTCTAATAATCACCTAATCATGATCTTCAGTTTAGAATGCAATTTGATTAATCAGCTGTGTTTGTTAGGGATGGAGAAACAGTGTGACACCAATCAGGCCCTCAGGGACTGGAGTTGTCCACCCCTGCCCTATATAGTGAACTACTTTTGACCAGGCCCTGGTTCAGTCAAAAAAGTAACAAAGACAAACCCCTCTAAACAGAGGAGAGTCACCTATTTTGAATGACATAAAAATCTGAAACTGTAGGCTGTATAGCCTTCTCAATGTTTGCCATGGGTAGTGCAACATCTAACTGTCCTAATAGTCTCACTTGAGCATCAATGAAACGATCAAAGCCCCGGTACCCCTGAAGATCATCTCATAGTCCACCTGACCAGGCAAATCCCAGATTTGGAAATTGACGAAAGAGCTACTGGAGATGTCAACATTGTAGATTTTGTTGGTGCTCTCCAAGAACAGGGTCTCGTTTGGCGACATCTTGTGGAATAGAACCTGCATAGTGGAGCACAACAGACAAAGCAAATGTATGCTTGATCCGAAAATGTGGTCGGAGGCTTCGTGTAGCGGGTGTGACGCAATTGCGAATCTGCCAGAGACACGCAGTGGCCAAATCAAGCTCTGTATATCATGGCCTCTTACATTCTGTGGAGGGCACCGTATAGCTCCGCATTTACATGATTGGTTGACGGTAGGTGGGGGCGGTAAATCCTGCAAGGCTATACCAGCTGTGTATCTGCGAGGTGTTGACTAGAGAGCAAATGCCAATCAATATCCGAGTGGGTACGTTCGCTATATAACGCAACATTCTTTATGACAAAACCATCAGAAGAGTTTAAATAGAAATGGAAACCCATTTCACTTGTATTTTTTTGCATATTTTATCATATTTGCATGAAAATCTGTCATTAATTCGATGGAAACCTAGATAAAAATTAAGTTTCCATCCACAGTTTTTATGCGAGTAAAGACATACCATATAAAAAATTACAGCGATGACAGTGATGGATGACAGTGATGGAAACAGGAAGTTAGATACAATTTTACAAATGCCAACAGATTTTTTCAGTGAACATGGTGGGATCTTTTTGTGTCGGTAAGATTAATTATGCCAGTGGAAATACCTTTATGCGCAAATATTGATATAATAATCATAATATTGAAGTAAATCTACCCCCACAGCCTTCCTGTACTGTATCTTGGCTAGAGAACACGTGCCAAGACCAAAGTGGGCACATTTGCTTTTTAACACAACAGTTTTTGTGACGAAACTATTTAATAGAGTTGAAAATGTGATGGAAACAAATTGAACTTTAGATTATTATTCCGTATGTGAAAACTTGTGAAAAGTGAAAAGGTACATTTTGTGTGCACTGTCATCACTCACATATTTTTATCTACAACAAGTCAATTTGGTGGGAACACACCACTGGTGGGAAAAATATTTTCTTAATGCAGATTTTAGAATATTCACATGAAAATCTGTCACCAATCAGATGGAAACCTAGCTAGTGTTACTCTACCCGTGACTTTGTCTCAACATTGGGGACCTTACTCTATGTACAGTTGAAGTCGGAAGTTTACATATACCTTAGCCAAATACATTTAAACTCAGTTTTTTACAATTCCTGACATTTAATCTTAGTAAAAATTCCCTGTCTTGGGTCAGTTAGGATCACCACTTTATTTTAAGAATGTGAAATGTCAGAATAATAGTAGAGAGAATGATTTATTTCAGCTTTTATTTCTTTCATCACATTCCCAGTGGGTCAGAAGATTGCATACACTCAATTAATATTTGGTAGCATTGCCTTTAAATTGTTTAACTTGGGTCAAACATTTCAGGTAGCCTTCCACAAGCTTCCCACAATAAGTTGGGTGAATTTTGGCCCATTCCTCCTGACAGAGCTGGTGTAACTGAGTCAAGTTTGTTGGCCTCCTTGCTCACACACTCTTTTTCAGTTCTGCCCACAAATTTTCTATGGGATTGAGGTCAGGGCTTTGTGATGGCCACTCCAATACCTTGACTTTGTTGTCCTTAAGCCATTTTACTACAAATTTGGAAGTATGCTTGGGGTCATTGTCCATTTGGAAGACCCATTTGCAACCAAGTTTTAACTTCCTGACTGATGTCTTGAGATGTTGCTTCAATATATCCACATAATTTTCTTTCCTCATGATGCCATCTATTTTGTGAAGTGCACCAGTCCCTCCTGCAGCAAAGCACCCACACAATAGGATACTGCCACCCGTGTGCTTCACGGTTGGGGTGGTGTCCTTTTTTTTCATCAGACCAGACGATATTTCTCCAAAAAGTACGATATTTGTCCCCATGTGCAGTTGTTTGGAAATTGCTCCCAAGGATGAACCAGACTTGTGGAGGTCTACAATTTTGTTTCTGAGGTCTTGGCTAATTTCTTTTGATTTTTCTATCTTTGTCAAGCAAAGAGGCACTGAGTTTGAAGGTAGGCATTGAAATACATCCACAGGTGCACCTCCAATTGACTCACATGATGTCAATTAGCCTATCAGAAGCTTCTAAAGCCATGACATTATATTCTGGAATTTTCCAAGCTGTTTAAAGACACAGTCAACTTAGTGTATGTAAACTTCTGACCCACTGGAATTGTGATACAGTGAATTATAAGTGAAATAATCTGTCTGTAAACAATTGTTGGAAAAATGACTTGGGTCATGCACAAAGTAGATGTCCTAACCGACTTTCCAAAACTATAGTTTTTTAAAAAGAAATTTGTGGAGTGGTTGAAAAACTAGTTTTAATGACTCCAACCTAAGTATATGTAAACTTCCGACTTCGACTGTATATGTATGTGTAACCGATGTGAAATGGCTAGCTAGTTAGTGGTGGTACACGCTAATAGCGTTTCAATCGTTGACGTCACTCACTCTTAGACCTTGAAGTAGTGGTTCCCCTTGCTCTACAAGGGCCGCGGCTTTTGTGGAGCGATAGGTAACGATGCTTCGTGGGTGTCAGTTGTCTTTGTGTGCAGGGGGTCCCTGGTTCAAGCTCGGGTAGGGGCGAGGAGACGGGCGAAAGTTATACTGTTACATATGGGACTCCCGAGTGGTGCAGCAGTCTAAGGCACTGCATCTCAGTGCTTGAGGCGTCACTACAGACACCCTGGTTCGACTCCAGGCTGTATCACAACCGGCTGTGATTGGAAGTCCAATAGGGCGGGTGTAGGCCGTCATTGTAAATAAGAATGTGTTCTAAACTGTCTTGTCTGGTTAAATGTTAGATTTCAAAAAGCTTACGTTTAAGATGTTCAAATTGAATGAGCCATGCGTTGTTGTCCCTCAGGTAGATCTTCTGATGTTGGGAATGATTAGGTCAGGTGGTTGATATCAACCATAGAGGGTGTTTCATTATTCCATTGCATTGCATTATTTAAATAATTGAAGCATTATAGAACCCCCCCTGAGGCATATCCACAAGCTTTTTAACAGTACAGGGTAAACTATCAAGATAACTAGGTTGAAATATGTACAGTGCCTTGCGAAAGTATTCGGCCCTCTTGAACTTTGCGACCTTTTGCCACATTTCAGGCTTCAAACATAAAGATATAAAACTGTATTTTTTTGTGAAGAATCCACAACAAGTGGGACACAATCATGAAGTGGAACGACATTTATTGGATATTTCAAACTTTTTTAACAAATCAAAAACTGAAAAATTGGCCGTGCAAAATTATTCAGCCCCCTTAAATTAATACTTTGTAGCGCCACCTTTTTCTGCGATTACAGCTGTAAGTCGCTTGGGGTATGTCTCTATCAGTTTTGCACATCGAGGGACTGACATTTTTTCCCATTCCTCCTTGCAAAACAGCTCGAGCTCAGTGAGGTTGGATGGAGAGCATTTGTGAACAGCAGTTTTCAGTTCTTTCCACAGATTCTCGATTGGATTCAGGTCTGGACTTTGACTTGGCCATTCTAACACCTGGATATGTTTATTTTTGAACCATTCCATTGTAGATTTTGCTTTATGTTTTGGATCATTGTCTTGTTGGAAGACAAATCTCCGTCCCAGTCTCAGGTCTTTTGCAGACTCCATCAGGTTTTCTTCCAGAATGGTCCTGTATTTGGCTCCATCCATCTTCCCATCAATTTTAACCATCTTCCCTGTCCCTGCTGAAGAAAAGCAGGCCCAAACCATGATGCTGCCACCACCATGTTTGACAGTGGGGATGGTGTGTTCAGAGTGATGAGCTGTGTTGCTTTTACGCCAAACATAACGTTTTGCATTGTTGCCAAAAAGTTCCATTTTGGTTTCATCTGACCAGAGCACCTTCTTCCACATGTTTGGTGTGTCTCCCAGGTGGCTTGTGGCAAACTTTAAACAACACTTTTTATGGATATCTTTAAGAAATGGCTTTCTTCTTGCCACTCTTCCATAAAGGCCAGATTTGTGCAATATACGACTGATTGTTGTCCTATGGACAGAGTCTCCCACCTCAGCTGTAGATCTCTGCAGTTCATCCAGAGTGATCATGGGCCTCTTGGCTGCATCTCTGATCAGTCTTCTCCTTGTATGAGCTGAAAGTTTAGAGGGACGGCCAGGTCTTGGTAGATTTGCAGTGGTCTGATACTCCTTCCATTTCAATATTATCGCTTGCACAGTGCTCCTTGGGATGTTTAAAGCTTGGGAAATCTTTTTGTATCCAAACCCGGCTTTAAACTTCTTCACAACAGTATCTCGGACCTGCCTGGTGTGTTCCTTGTTCTTCATGATGCTCTCTGCGCTTTTAACGGACCTCTGAGACTATCACAGTGCAGGTGCATTTATACGGAGACTTGATTACACACCGGTGGATTGTATTTATCATCATTAGTCATTTAGGTCAACATTGGATCATTCAGAGATCCTCACTGAACTTCTGGAGAGAGTTTGCTGCACTGAAAGTAAAGAGGCTGAATAATTTTGCACGCCCAATTTATCAGTTTTTGATTTGTTAAAAAAGTTTGAAATATCCAATAAATGTCGTTCCACTTCATGATTGTGTCCCACTTGTTGTTGATTCTTCACCAAAAAATACAGTTTTATATCTTTATGTTTGAAGCCTGAAATGTGGCAAAAGGTCGCAAAGTTCAAGGGGGCCGAATACTTTCGCAAGGCACTGTATGTGACACAAAGCCCCGTTAATACTCCACATGTGCTCTTACATTTTGTCATGCCTAATGAGTAGTGGCAGGATGGAGCCACATCGTATTGAACGTGGGGGGGTCTGAATTGAGTCTGAATGAATGACAACACGTTTTTCACCTTTATTTAACCAGGTAGGCTTGTTGAGAACAAGTTCTCATTTGCAACTGCGACCTGGCCAAGATAAAGCATAGCAGTTCGACACATACAACAACACAGAGTTACACATGGAATGAACAAAACATAGTCAATAATACAGTAGAAAAAAATAAAACAAAGTCTATATAAAGTGAGTGCAAATTAGGTCAAATAAGGGAGTTAAGGCAATAAATAGGCCATGGAATGGTAGATGTGCAAAAGATGGATGTGCAAGTAGAGATACTGTGGTGCAAAAGGAGCAAAATAAATAAATACAGTATGGGGATGAGGTATATAGATGGGCTGTATACAGATGGGCTATGAACAGGTGCAGTGATCTGTGAGCTGCTCTGTCAGCTGGTCTTAAAGCTAGTGAGGGAGATGGGAATCTCCAGCTTCAGTGATTTTTGCAGTTCGTTCCAGTCAGTGGCAGCAGAGAACTGGAAGGAAAGGCGACCAAAGGAGGAATTGGCTTTGGGGGTGACCAGTGAGATATACCTGCTGGAGCGCGTGCTACGAGTGGGTGCTGCTATGGTGACCAGCGAGCTGAGATAGGGTGGGGCTTTACCTAGCAGAGACTTGTAGATAACCTGTAGCCAGTGGGTTTGGCGACGAGTATGAAGCGAGGGCCAGCCAACGAGAGCGTACAGGTCGCAATGGTGGGTAGTTTATGGGGCTTTGGTGGCAAAACGGATGGCACTGTGATAGACTACATCCAGTTTGCTGAGTAGAGTGTTGGAGGCTATGTTATAGATGACATCGCCGAAGTCAAGGATCGGTAGGATGGTCAGTTTTACGAGGGTATGTTTGGCAGCATGAGTGAAGGAAGCTTTGTTGCGAAATAGGAAGCCGATTCTAGATTTCATTTTTGATTGGAGATGCTTAATGTGAGTCTGGAAGGAGAGTTTACAGTCTAGCCAGACACCTAAGTATTTGTAGTTATCCACGTATTCTAAGTCAGAGCCGTCCAGTGTAGTGATGCTGGATGGGCGGGCAGGTGCGGGTAATGATCGGTTGAATAGCATGCATTTAGTTTTATTTGCGTTTAAGAGCAGTTGGAGGCCACGGAAGGAGAGTTGTGTGGCATTGAAGGTTGTCTGGAGGTCAGTTAACACAGTGTCCAAAGAAGGAAGTATACAGACTGGTGTCGTCGGTGTAGAGGTGGATCAGAGAATCACCAGCAGCAAGAGCGACATCATTGAAAATAAAGCCTTATGGTAGTTCACTGCTTCAGTTTTTACCCAATCAGGCTGTATGTCGCACAATATTAGTGCGACATACAGCCTGGTCCCAGATCTGTTTGTGCTCTTGGCAACTCCATTGGTCATGGTCAAGCAAAACATGGCATGTCAATTGGGAGTTGACACGATAGTAAAGACTACTTCACATTCAAGTCAAAAGCAGCTTCTACAGTGACAACATTGACATGTTAACTTGAAACGTGTTTCTTTAGCCAACGAAAAGCTCAGTAAAGTTTTGTTTGTCTGCGCCATTTGCATTTAATTATGGAAGCCCGTTGACCGCCACCCCCCAAACAATCTAACTTTTGGGGTAAGACTGTTGCTCATGACGCATTTCCAAGTTACATTCTTCAAGAATCGATGGTTATATATTCATCATTTAAAATTCAAAAAATATATTAATTCAATCTCATGTCAACCAGATGTCATCAAACAGGTACCAACTCACATCAACAAAACTGTCCATTCCATTAATATGGAACAATATCACCACAAACTCTCTCTCTCTCATGAACACTCACACACACACAAACACACACGTGAGATTGACTATAGGATATACATAAGGTTATCCTTGAAAGTTGAGCACATTGGATTCAAATGATATGTTTAGGCAATCTGTATCTCATAATAATGACTTACTGTCTCATAACTATTACTTACTGTCTCATAATAATGACTTACTGTCTCGTAACGATGACTTACTGTCTCATAATAATGACTTACTGTCTCATAATGATGACTTACTGTCTCATAATAATGACTTACTGTCTCATGATGATGACTTACTGTCTCATAATAATGACTTACTGTCTCATAATAATGACTTACTGTCTCATAATAATGACTTACTGTCTCATAATGATGACTTACTGTCTCGTAATGATGACTTACTGTATCGTAATAATGACTTACTGTCTCATAATGATGACTTACTGTCTCAATAATGACTTACTGTCTCATAATGATGACTTACTGTCTCATAATAATGACTTACTGTCTCACAATAATGACTTACTGTCTCATAATAATGAGTTTCCTGTTAACTATGCTTCAGCAGTAGAGCGAGGAGGGACATTTTTTGGGCGGGATTTTACGGCTTTGATTGATGCTGCTGCGCACGGGGAGGTAGCAGGCTCATTATGCTTTTCATAGTAGTTGAAGTAGAGGAGGGTGCGCAACTTCTTCGGAGGAGTGTGATCTTGACTGGCCATCATTTGGAGTCAATTCAGCTGCCGGAGAAAAACTGCAAGCCACAGATTGGTGACTGAAACCAAGGGACTACATTTCGCAAAGTTCCCTGACACGCAAAGAGCTGGTGGTAAGATATTTGACATTTGTGAACGTGTTAATAACGAATAATAACACACTTATAGGACTCGGTATTATCAGTATTCGATTTAAAACGTGAATTGCCTTATTTCGTTTTAATTTTACTAGACTAAATGTCAACTTTCAGGCAAAGAAAGCACCTAGATAATGCAGTGTCAGTCATGCGAATCGTTTCACTGTTCATCCGTTGATATTTATCAGATAACATATTTGGTATATGTTAACTACTTTCATAAATTGGGAAAGGTAACATGTGTGTTTTTATCAAGAGAACAGATATTCGCGTGGCTTTGTAGGTCAAGAAATCTGGACACACAAAGATAGCCTATCTATCACAGCTGTAACGAGACACCTGTCTGACTGTGAGTCAGTAACTAAGGAGGAAAAAGACTCCTGAGCTGAGTCCCGACATCCGTTGTTACGTTGAATTTAGGTTGAAAATATGTATCCCTTAAAAACTAAAAACGTCCCCACCGTTGACCCCGCAGAGAGTAGTGTTGGTGCAGTGCTCTTAGGAGGAACATTTTATTGGGTGTTGTTTTAAACAAGACACAGGCAGAATATGTGACTTATTTCTCTCATAGCCTCTCTCTATCTCGCTCTCTCTCTCTCTCTCTCTCAATTCATTTCAGTGGGCTTTATTGGCATGGTAAACATATGTTTACATTGCCAAAGCAAGTAAAATGGATAAACAAAAGTGAATAACAGTTTCTCTCTCTCTTACATATTCTCTCTCGGCCTCATGTGCGCTCTCTCTCTCGCTCTCTCTCTCTCTCTCTCTCTCTCTCTCTCTCTCTATTTAGTCCTCATGCTCTCTCAATTCAATTCGAAGAGCTTTATTGGCATGGGAAACCTATTTCACTTGCCAAAGCAAGTGGAATAGATAATAAACAAAAGTGAAATAAGCAATAAAAAAATTTACAGTAAACATTACACTCACAAAAGTTACAAAAGAATAAAGACATTTCAAGTGTCACATTATGTCTATATACAGTGTTGTAACGATGTGCAAATAGTTCAAGTACAAAAGAGAAAATAAATATGGATTGTATTTTATAAGTGTTAGTTATTCACTGGTTGTCCTTTTCTTGTGGCAACAGGTCACAAACCTCTCTCCATTTAATTTTTTCTCTCTCAGCCAACAAATGGTTAAATGTCCTCTTTATCTCTCTTTAAACTTTATTTCCTGTATAGACAGTGTCCTGACTAGTACAGGTGTCACGACTTCCGCCGAAGTCGGCTCCTCTCCTTGATCAGACGGCGTTCGGCGGTCGACGTCACCGGTCTTCTAGCCATCGCTGCTCCACTTTTCATTGTTCCATTTGTTTTGTCTTGTTTCCCCGCACACCTGGTTTACATTCCCTAATCACACTACATATATATTCCCTCTGTTCCCCCCCCATGTCTTTGTGTGGAATTGTTTTGTTACGTGTTTTGTGTGACGCGCCAGGCTGGTTTTTCCCGAAGTATGTTTAATTGTTAAACATTTGCATCATAGTGACTGTCGCGCTTTTCATTTTGCCATTTGGCTGGAGGTTTTTTGATGCAGTTGCGTCTGTCTGTTGTTGCTTCTGCCAAATAAAGTGTCTGATCACCACTCTCCGCTCTCCTGCACCTGACTTCTATACCAGTAGATCACACCTCTCTGCTCTACTGCACCTGACTTCTATACCAGTAGATCACAACTCTCCGCTCTCCTGCACCTGACTTCTATACCAGTAGATCAGCACTCTCCGCTCTCCTGCACCTGACTTCTATACCAGTAGATCACCACTCTCCGCTCTCCTGCACCTGACTTCTATACCAGTAGATCACAACTCTCCGCTCTCCTGCACCTGACTTCTATACCAGTAGATCACACCTCTCTGCTCTACTGCACCTGACTTCTATACCAGTAGATCACAACTCTCTGCTCTCCTGCACCTGACTTCTATACCAGTAGATCACAACTCTCTGCTCTCCTGCACCTGACTTCTATACCAGTAGATCACAACTCTCTGCTCTCCTGCACCTGACTTCTATACCAGTAGATCACAACTCTCTGCTCTCCTGCACCTGACTTCTATACCAGTAGATCACACCTCTCTGCTCTCCTGCACCTGACTTCTATACCAGTAGATCACAACTCTCTGCTCTCCTGCACCTGACTTCTATACCAGTAGATCACAACTCTCTGCTCTCCTGCACCTGACTTCTATACCAGTAGCGCACAACCTGACAATAGGGGAGTCCTTGTCCTGTTGCACATATTCCTAGGGCTCTAAACTGGGTAGATTGGATAGACCGAGATCATCAACATGATTCGATCCACAGGCCACCAGTTGGGGAACCCTAATTTACTGGATCGTTCAAACTAAGAGCTTGATTGACCATATCCTGAATAGGATAGGGGAGTCATTGTCTAATAGGAAGAATACAATAGTTTTGTTTTCTACTGTTTTACTTTTGTGTGATTTGCCGGCCTTATCAGCATCACCGTTAAAGCAGTTCTGTACAGGATGCCTATGTAGCCATCTAACCTAACCAATATCCTCGCCTTAATTTGATCCACTTTGGTCCAACTGTACATATATTGGTTTGATTATTTAAACAATTGGCTTTCCTTGTCTTTCCTTGTGAGTCTTTCCTTGTGAGTAACCAGCAGAAAGGTGGCGGCTTTCCCAGAAACTGCCTGAGAGGGTACACTCTTAGAAAAAATGGCTGACCCCATAGGATAACTCTTTTTAGTTCTAGGGAGAACCCTTTTGTGTTCCAGGTAGAACCCTTTTTTCCCCCCTGGAACCAATAATGGTTCTTCAAATGGTTCTCCTATGGGTACACCCAAAGAACCCTTTTAGGTTCTAGATAGCACCTTTTTTTCTAAGAGTGTTTACATCTCAAATGGCACTCTATTCCCTATATAGTGCACTACTTTTGACAAAAGCCCTATGGGGAAGTAGTGCACTATATAAGGAATAGGGTGCCATTTGGGATGCACATTGATACTGGCTCAGGCCATGAGCAGGGGCATTGACCGACAGGTTGTGAATCATTCACTATCATTATACTGTCACTTCTGTTTCCATTTCCTACTTGCCTGGCTAGTTATATAGTGTCAACTCCTTGCCTGGCTAGTTATATAGTGTCAACTCCTTGCCTGGCTAGTTATATAGTGTCAACTCCTTGCCTGGCTAGTGGTGTAGATGAGGCTGGGCCTAGTCATGCTATGGATGGTGGTGTAGATGAGGTTGGGTCTAGTCATGCTATGGATGGTGGTGTAGATGAGGTTGGGTCTAGTCATGTTTTGGATGGTGGTGTAGATGAGGCTGGGTCTAGTCATGTTTTGGATGGTGGTGTAGATGAGGCTGGGCCTAGTCATGCTAGAGATGGTGGTGTAGATGAGGCTGGGTCTAGTCATGCTAGAGATGGTGGTGTAGATGAGGCTGGGTCTAGTCATGCTATGGATGGGGGTGTAGATGAGGCTGGGTCTAGTCATGCTATGGATGGGGGTGTAGATGAGGCTGGGTCTAGTCATGTTATGGATGGGGGTGTAGATGAGGCTGGGTCTAGTCATGCTATGGATGGTGGTGTAGATGAGACTGGGTCTAGTCATGTTATGGATGGTGGTGTAGATGAGGCTGGGTCTAGTCATGCTATGGATGGCGGTGTAGATGAGGCTGGGCCTAGTCATGCTAGAGATGGTGGTGTAGATGAGGCTGGGTTTAGTCATGCTAGAGATGGTGGTATAGATGAGGCTGGGTCTAGTCATGCTATGGATGGTGGTGTAGATGAGGCTGGGTCTAGTCATGCTAGAGATGGTGGTGTAGATGAGGCTGGGTCTAGTCATGCTAGAGATGGTGGTGTAGATGAGGCTGGGTCTAGTCATGCTATGGATGGTGGTGTAGATGAGGCTGGGTCTAGTCATGTTATGGATGGTGGTGTAGCTGAGGCTGGGTCTAGTCATGCTATGGATGGTGGTGTAGATGAGACTGGGTCTAGTCATGTTATGGATGGTGGTGTAGATGAGGCTGGGTCTAGTCATGCTATGGATGGCGGTGTAGATGAGGCTGGGCCTAGTCATGCTAGAGATGGTGGTGTAGATGAGGCTGGGTTTAGTCATGCTAGAGATGGTGGTATAGATGAGGCTGGGTCTAGTCATGCTATGGATGGTGGTGTAGATGAGGCTGGGTCTAGTCATGCTATGGATGGTGGTGTAGATGAGGCTGGGTCTAGTCATGCTAAAGATGGTGGTGTAGATGAGGCTGGGTCTAGTCATGCTATGGATGGTGGTGTAGATGAGGCTGTGTCTAGTCATGCTAGAGATGGTGGTGTAGATGAGGCTGGGTCTAGTCATGCTATGGATGGGGGTGTAGATGAGGCTGGGTCTAGTCATGCTAAAGATGGTGGTGTAGATGAGGCTGGGTCTAGTCATGCTAGAGATGGTGGTGTAGATGAGGCTGGGTCTAGTCATGCTATGGATGGTGGTGTAGATGAGGCTGAGCCTAGTCAGGTAATGCTAGTGGATGAGGAGGGCATAGTGTGGGGAAGGGTAAGCGACTAGGGGTGTTGGAGGAGGGTGTCAAGCAGATGAGGAAAAAGGTGGAGAAGAAAGAAGGTGGGAGAGGAGAGGCCGGTGTTGTCAACGGCACTAAGGAACCTTTTCCTGGTGCTGGGGAGGAAGCCCCGACTAGAGAGAAAGGGCATGTGGTTAGAATGGGAGGTGAAGATGAGGAGGAAGGTGAGGAAGAGGACGATGAGGAGACTTTCTTTTCAGACTCCTCCTCAATGGGTCCTGAGCTGACAGCCAGTCAGGCAGAGGGGTCAAAGTGCACGGTGAGAGAACTGTCAAGGTTACTGAATGAGACTAAAAGGAAAAAGGTTCATCTTTAAGCTTTTTTTGCGATCTGGGTAAGATCAGTACAACACACTATGAAAATCAAATCAAAACAAAGTTTATTTGTCATGTGCGCTGAATACGACAGGTGTAGACCTTACAGTGAAATGCTGAATACAACAGGTGTAGACCTTACAGTGAAATGCTGAATACGACAGGTGTAGACCTTACAGTGAAATGCTGAATACAACAGGTGTAGACCTTACAGTGAAATGCTGAATACAACAGGTTCCTCTCTAGGTTTCTTCCTAGGTATTGGCCTTTCAAGGGAGTTTTTCCTAGCCACCGTGCTTCTACACCTGCATTGCTTGCTGTTTGGGGTTTTAGGCTGGGTTTCTGTACAGCACTTTGAGATATCAGCTGATGTACGAAGGGCTATATAAATAAATTTGATTTGATTTGATTTGTGTAGACCTTACAGTGAAATGCTGAATACAACAGGTGTAGACCTTACAGTGAAATGCTGAATACGACAGGTGTAGACCTTACAGTGAAATGCTGAATACAACAGGTGTAGACCTTACAGTGAAATGCTGAATACAACAGGCTCTAACCAACAGTGCAAAAAAGGTATTAGGTGAACAACAGGTAAGTAAGTAAATAAAAACAACAGTAAAAAATACAGTGAAAAATAACAGTAGTGAGGCTATAACAGTAGTGAGGCTATAACAGTAGTGAGGCTATAACAGTAGCGAGGCTATAACAGTAGCGAGGCTATAACAGTAGCGAGGCTATAACAGTAGTGAGGCTATAACAGTAGTGAGGCTATAACAGTAGTGAGGCTATAACAGTAGCGAGGCTATAACAGTAGTGAGGCTATAACAGTAGTGAGGCTATAACAGTAGTGAGGCTATAACAGTAGTGAGGCTATAACAGTAGAGAGGCTATAACAGTAGTGAGGCTATAACAGTAGTGAGGCTATAACAGTAGTGAGGCTATAACAGTAGTGAGGCTATAACAGTAGCGAGGCTATAACAGTAGCGAGGCTATAACAGTAGCGAGGCTATAACAGTAGCGAGGCTATAACAGTAGCGAGGCTATAACAGTAGCGAGGCTATAACAGTAGCGAGGCTATAACAGTAGCGAGGCTATAACAGTAGTGAGGCTATAACAGTAGTGAGGCTATATACAGTAGTGAGGCTTTATACAGTAGTGAGGCTATAACAGTAGTGAGGCTATAACAGTAGTGAGGCTATATACAGTAGAGAGGCTATAACAGTAGTGAGGCTATAACAGTAGTGAGGCTATAACAGTAGTGAGGCTATATACAGTAGAGAGGCTATATACAGTAGAGAGGCTATAACAGTAGTGAGGCTATAACAGTAGTGAGGCTATAACAGTAGTGAGGCTATATACAGTAGCGAGGCTACATACAGGCACCGGTTAGTCAGGCTGATTGAGGTAATATGTAGATATGGTTAAAGTGACTATGCATATATGCTAAACAGAGAGTAGCAGTAGCGTAAAAGAGGGGTTGGCTGGTGGTGGGTGGCGTGACAGTGCAGATAGCTCGGTTAGCCAATGTGCGGGGGCACTGGTTGGTCGGGCCAATTTAGCTAGTATGTACATGAATGTATAGTTAAAGTGACTATGCATATATGATAAACAGAGAGTAGCAGCTGCGTAAAAGAGAGGTTGGGGGGGGGCACACAAGGCAAATAGTCCGGGTAGCCATTTGATTACCTGTTCAGGAGTCTTATGACTTGGGGGTAAAAAGTGTTGACAAGCCTTTTTGTCCTAGACTTGGCACCCCGGTACAGCTTGCTATGCGGTAGTAGAAAGAACAGTCTATGACTGGGGTGGCTGGGGTCTTTGACAATTTTTTGGGCCTTCCTCTGACACCGCCTGGTGTAGAGGTCCTGGATGACAGGCAGCTTAGCCCCAGTGATGCACTGGGCCATACGCACTACCCTCTGTAGTGCCTTGTGGTCGGAGGCCGAGCAATTGCCTAACCAGGCAGTGATGCAACCATGCTCTCGATGTTGCAGCTGTAGAACCTTTTGAGGATCTGAGGACCCATGCCAAATCTTTTTATTTTCTTGAGGGGGAATATGCTTTGTCGTGCCCTCTTCACGACTGTCTTGGTGTTTGGACCATTCTAGTTTGTTGTTGATGTAGACACCAAGGAACTTGAAGCTCTCAACCTGCTCCACTACAGCCCCGTCGATGAGAATGGGGGCATGCTCGGTCCTCCTTTTCCAGTAGTCCACAATCATCTCCTTAGTCTTGGTTACGTTGAGGGATAGGTTGTTATTCTGGAACCACCCGGCCTCTCTGACCTCCTCCCTATAGGCTGTCTCGTCGTTGTCGTTGATCAAGCCTACCACTGTTGTGTCATCTGCAAACTTAATGACGGTGTTGGAGTCGTGCCTGGCCGTGCAGTCGTGGGTGAACAGGGAGTACAGGAGGGGACTGAGCACGCACCCCTGAGGGGTTCCAGTGTTGAGGATCAGCTTGGCAGATGTGTTGCTACCTACCCTCACCACCTGGGCGCAGCCCGTCAGGAAGTCCAGGATCCAGTTGCAGAGGGAGGTGTTTAGTCCCAGGATCTTTAGCTTAGTGATGAGTTTTGAGGGTACTATGGTGTGGAACGCTGAGCTGTAGTCAATGAATAGCATTCTCACATAGGTGTTCCTTTTGTCCAGGTGGGAAAGGGTAGTGTGGAGTGCAATAGAGATTGCATCATCTGTGGATCTGTTTGGGCGGTATCACTGTGGGGACGACGTCCTCGATATACTTATGATAAAGCCAGTGACTGATGTGGTGTACTCCTCAATGCCATTGGAAGAATCCCGGAGCATGTTCCAGTCTGTGATACCAAAACAGTCCTGTGGTTTAGCATCTGCTTCACCTGACCACTTTTTTATAGACCGAGTCACTAGTGCTTCCTGCTTTAATTTTTGCTTGTAAGCAGGAATCAGGAGGATAGAATTGTGGTCGGATTTACCAAATGGAGGGCGAGGGAGAGCTTTGTAAAAATGAGGGGCATGGTGTCCTTGTCACGCTCTGATCTGTTTCACATGTCCTTGTGCTTGTCTCCTTCATTGGTTTGGAAAGACAGAGCGGTGAAGCCAAGGTTATGCATTGTCTACGGCTGTTTGATGGGCGGGTGACCTCTGTGGTGGGGGAGGTGCGGGAGCAGACTGTGGAGTTTTATACTGAGTTGTATAGGGCAGAAATGTGTGATCCTATCTGTGCTTAGGTCTTGTTTGCAGAACTCCCTAAGCTCTCTCTGGCACAGAGGGATGAAATGGACATTCCCCTGTTGTCCCATGAACTGGCAGAGGCCGTAACCCAGATGTCAGAGCGGTGAAGTCAAGGTTATGCAGTCGATGGACTCCCAGTGGAGTTCTATGAAAAATTCTGGGGAATAATTGGACTGGACTTATTTTGCATGTTGCGTGAGTGCGTCGGGGTAAGAGAGTTGCCAATGAGCTGCCGTCCGGCGGCTCTGACTCTTCTGCCCAAAAAAGGGGCCTTCTGTGAACTTAAGAACTGCAGGCCTGTGGCATTACTCTGTGCTGACTACAAGATATTTGCCAAGGTCCTCGCTAACTGAAGTCCCGTCTGGACTCTATAGTGCACAAGGACCAGACATATTGTGTACCGGGATGCTCAATCACTGACAACTTGTTCTTAGTCAGGGACATGTTGGACTTGTCGAGACTGCTGTACCATACTGATGTTGGCTGGAAGGAACCTGCATGCGCGCTGCTGAGGAGAGCTGGCGGATTAGGGTTGGACCGAGGCCCTAGCAGCTATTAAGGCCCAAATGAGAAGGGGCTGTGGAGCCTGGGCTGTGGGTGTGGGAGGAGCCTATCTTCCATCCTTTTGAGATCGTTTCAGTCCCTGCAGAAGCGACTAATGGCAGCAGCGGGTTTACTAAGGCTGGACAACATGCGGCTGTGGGGGAGGAAGGGTGGAAAACCCTGGAAGTCCTGGCACAACAAACAGGACTAACATCTAAGGGGACCTCCAGTGGAGGGTTCTACATGAAGCCCTGGCCACTAACAGCTGGTTGGCACGGAACGACTCGGGAGTCAGACAGGGGTGTCCTTTCTGTGTCATGAGTGAAACTGTGCATCATGTGTCTCTCCCCAGTTTCTCTCTCTCTCTCCCCAGTTTCTCTTTCTCTCTCTCTCCCCAGTTTCTCTCTCTCTCCCCCGTTTCTCTTTCTCTCTCTCTCTCCCCCGTTTCTCTTTCTCTCTCTCTCCCCCATTTCTCTCTCTCTCCCCCATTTCTCTCTCTCTCCCCCGTTTCTCTTTCTCTCTCTCTCCCCCATTTCTCTCTCTCTCCCCCGTTTCTATTTCTCTCTCTCTCTCTCCCCCATTTCTCTCTCTCTCCCCCATTTCTCTTTCTCTCTCTCTCCCCCATTTCTCTCTCTCTCCCCCGTTTCTCTTTCTCTCTCTCCCCCATTTCTCTCTCTCACTCTCGTTCTCTCCCCAGTCTCTCTCTCCCCCATTTCTCTCTCTCTCCTCAGTCTCTCTCTCCCCAGTCTCTCTCTCCCCCATTTCTCTCTCTCCCCAGTCTCTCTCCCCCATTTCTCTCTCTCTCCCCCATTTCTCTTTCTCTCTCTCTCCCCCATTTCTCTCTCTCTCCTCAGTCTCTCTCTCCCCAGTCTCTCTCTCCCCAGTCTCTCTTTCTCTCTCTCTCCCCAATCTCTTTCTCTCTCTCTCCCCCATTTCTCACTCTCATTCTCTCCCCAGTCTCTCTCTTATATTGATTTGTCCTCCACTCCATCTTATAGTTCCTCATACTCCCTCCCTCAAAGCTTGTTGAGTTTCTGGGTTGTGTTGACAGACATTTGTCTCAACAATCCTAAACTGCTTACACATGGAGATGTTACACAAAAAAATCTAAAATCAATCAGCCATGAAACAGAGGCAACAGGCCATAGGGGTGCCTGGGGCTCTGGGAAAATAAACACAGTTGAGAACATTAACACTCGGGGTCTGGGGTTGGATGGATGGATGCTCCACTGGCTACCAGCAGCTATCTGTTTGGAAAATGTGTTTACATTTTACAAGCATATTTGTTTTGGAATATGACTGACTGCTGATTGTGCAGATCAAGACAACCTTTGTTTATTTCTTCTTTGGTCAAATTTCCACAGAAAAATAATCTAAATGAAACAGCCTGTTGCCAAGTAACACTGCCCGAGAAGAGGATTCCAGAGACTCCATGGCTATCTATGACTACATGAAGAATATACAAGATTTATACAGTATAGATGTATAAAGTATAGATGTATACAGTATAGATGTATACAGTATAGATGTATACAGTATAGATGTATACAGTATGGATGTATACAGTATAGATGTATACAGTATAGATGTATACAGTAGATGTATACAGTATGGATGTATACAGTATAGATGTATACAGTATAGATGTATACAGTATAGATGTATACAGTATAGATGTATAAAGTATAGATGTATACAGTATAGATGTATACAGTATAGATGTATAAAGTATTGATTTATACAGTATAGATGTATAAAGTATTGATTTATACAGTATAGATGTATAAAGTATTGATTTATACAGTATAGATGTATAAAGTATTGATTTATACAGTATAGATGTATAAAGTATAGATGTATACAGTATAGATGTATAAAGTATAGATGTATACAGTATAGATGTATACAGTATAGATGTATAAAGTATTGATTTATACAGTATAGATGTATAAAGTATTGATTTATACAGTATAGATGTATAAAGTATTGATTTATACAGTATAGATGTATAAAGTATAGATGTATACAGTATAGATGTATACAGTATAGATGTATACAGTATAGATGTATAAAGTATTGATGTATACAGTATAGATGTATAAAGTATAGATGTATACACTATAGATGTATACAGTATAGATGTATAAAGTATTGATTTATACAGTATAGATGTATAAAGTATTGATTTATACAGTATAGATGTATAAAGTATAGATGGATACAGTATAGATGTATACAGTATAGATGTATAAAGTATTGATGTATACAGTATAGATGTATAAAGTATAGATGTATACAGTATAGATGTATACAGTATAGATGTATAAAGTATTGGTTTATACAGTATAGATGTATACAGTATAGATGTATACAGTAGAGATGTATAAAGTATTGATTTATACAGTATAGATGTATAAAGTATAGATTTATACAGTATAGATGTATACAGTATGGATGTATAAAGTATTGATGTATACAGTAGATTTATACAGTATGGATGTATACAGTATGGATGTATAAAGTATTGATGTATACAGTATAGATGTATAGATTTATACAGTATAGATGTAGAAAGTATAGATGTATAAAGTATTGATATACAGTATAGATGTATACAGTATAGATGTATAAAGTATTGATATATACAGTATAGATGTTTACAGTAGATTTATACAGTATGGATGTATACAGTATGGATGTATACAGTAGATTTATACAGTATAGATGTATACAGTATAGAGTTATACAGTAGATTTATACATGCTATATTCCTAATTTCAATAGATTTTTCTTCAGAATTTCTTCTAACTTTATGCTCTTTTTTGTTAGCTTGACTAGACCGACTTCAGCAACAGATCATGCTCAGGCTTTCAGCGCAAAGAAGGCCTTGGCACAGTGATATCTCTATTTGTTATCTGGTTTGGCCCTTTGTTTTGGTATGCACCAGAGGTGGTGTAGGAGGGACGTGGTTCGAAGAGTTCTTTCAGTTGCAGCTTGCATTGTTCTCTGCAGGGTAAAAACGGTCAGCTGGAAGCCCAAGCTAAACACAGCCAAGCACGTAGCCTCTCATTAATTTAGCTTTTAATGTTCCCCAATGGGCAGGTGAAAGATCACAGACTCAGGGTTTCTGTTTTAATGTCAGCAAGGGATATTTTGATTACTACCCTACGAGCAGGTGAAGACATTAATCAGTCCGTGCTTGTAAGTAAATTCAGATAAGAATGAAGATGTCTTCACTTGTCTTCATGTGCTATGCCATCATCATCCTCATCCTCCTCATCATCCTCATCATCATCGCCCAGTGTGTGTTTCCCAATGCAGTCTTTTTTTCAACACATTGCTTGAAGTGACCTCAGAAGGACATTGGTCTAGGAATGTTGGGCTTGGTTGACATTCAAGAACTCTGTGTCTCAAAACATCCCGTTTGGGAATGTTGAAACAGACAGAAATTGCATATTGATTTGATGAGCGCTTTCCCCTCAAAGACAACAAATGCGAATACCAGTAGTGTTCATTTTGGTTTGTGTGCGCGCAGGCAGCTAACAGCCCTTTGTGATCCGTCAGGATATCAGCCACCTCACATTGGGGGTGCCGGTACCCGGATAAAAGAGAGGAGCAGTCACCTCTTTGTACTGGGATAAAGGAGAGAGGAGCAGTCACCTCTTTGTACTGGGATAAAGGAGAGGGGAGCAGTCATCTCTTTGTACTGGGATAAAGGAGAGGGGAGCAGTCACCTCTTTATACTGGGATAAAGGAGAGGGGAACAGTCACCTCTTTATACTGGGATAAAGGAGAGGGGAGCAGTCACCTCTTTGTACTGGGATAAAGGAGAGGGGAGCAGTCATCTCTTTGTACTGGGATAAAGGAGAGGGCGGAGCAGTCACCTCTTTATACTGGGATAAAGGAGAGGGGAACAGTCACCTCTTTATACTGGGATAAAGGAGAGGGGAGCAGTCACCTCTTTGTACTGGGATAAAGGAGAGGGGAGCAGTCACCTCTTTATACTGGGATAAAGGAGAGAGGGGAGCAGTACCAGATAGAGCCCCCTGCAGATCCAACTCATGGCAGATAGAGCCCCCTGCAGATCCAACTCATGGCAGATAGAGCCCCCTGCAGATCCAACTCATGGCAGAGAGAGCCCCCTGCAGATCCAACTCATGGCAGAGAGAGCCCCCTGCAGATCCAACTCATGGCAGAGAGAGCCCCCTGCAGAACTAACTCATGGCAGAGAGAGAACCCTGCAGAACTAACTCATGGCAGAGAGAGAACCTCCCGAACTAACTCATGGCAGAGAGAGAACCTCCCGAACTAACTCATGGCAGAGAGAGCCCCCTGCAGAACTAACTCATGGCAGAGAGAGCCCCCCCGCAGAACTAACTCATGGCAGAGAGAGAACCTCCCGAACTAACTCAAGGCTCACACACTTCCAACTGGCTCTGCACTCTGAATAAAATGTCAGATTAGAAAGAAAACAAGTTCAGATAGGCCTGGTCTGTCGCTGGGCCATGTGTGAGACAGGGCGAGGCGGCCTGGTCTGTCGCTGGGCCATGTGTGAGACAGGGTGACGCGGCCTGGTCTGTCGCTGGGCCATGTGTGAGACAGGGTGAGGCGGCCTGGTCTGTCGCTGGGCCATGTGTGAGACAGGGTGACGCGGCCTGTTCTGTCGCTGGGCCATGTGTGAGACAGGGCGAGGCGGCCTGGTCTGTCACTGGGCCATGTGTGAGACAGGGTGACGCGGCCTGGTCTGTCGCTGGGCCATGTGTGAGACAGGGTGACGCGGCCTGGTCTGTCGCTGGGCCATGTGTGAGACAGGGTGACGCGGCCTGGTCTGTCGCTGGGCCATGTGTGAGACAGGGTGACGCGGCCTGGTCTGTCGCTGGGCCATGTGTGAGACAGGGCGAGGCGGCCTGGTCTGTCGCTGGGCCATGTGTGAGACAGGGCGACGCGGCCTGGTCTGTCGCTGGGCCATGTGTGAGACAGGGTGACGCGGCCTGGTCTGTCGCTGGGCCATGTGTGAGACAGGGTGACGCGGCCTGGTCTGTCGCTGGGCCATGTGTGAGACAGGGTGACGCGGCCTGGTCTGTCGCTGGGCCATGTGTGAGACAGGGTGACGCGGCCTGGTCTGTCGCTGGGCCATGTGTGAGACAGGGTGAGGCGGCCTGGTCTGTCGCTGGGCCATGTGTGAGACAGGGCGAGGCGGCCTGGTCTGTCGCTGGGCCATGTGTGAGACAGGGCGAGGCGGCCTGGTCTGTCGCTGGGCCATGTGTGAGACAGGGTGAGGCGGCCTGGTCTGTCGCTGGGCCATGTGTGAGACAGGGAGAGGCGGCCTGGTCTGTCGCTGGGCCATATATGAGACAGGGAGAGGCGGCCTGGTCTGTCGCTGGGCCATGAGTGAGACAGGGTGACGCGGCCTGGTCTGTCGCTGGGCCATGTGTGAGACAGGGCGAGGCGGCCTGGTCTGTCGCTGGGCCATGTGTGAGACAGGGCGAGGCGGCCTGGTCTGTCGCTGGGCCATGTGTGAGACAGGGAGAGGCGGCCTGGTCTGTCGCTGGGCCATGTGTGAGACAGGGAGAGGCGGCCTGGTCTGTCGTTGGACTATGTGGAAGATGAAGAGAGAGAGAGAGTTTTGCTGTCTGGCTCACAGTACAAAGCCTTCAGAGTCAATGACTCCGATTAATCTTTTACCAGCCAGCGCAACCAATATATCACTGAAGAATACCCATGTGTCCTCCTGGCCAGTTATAACAGCAGTGTGCTAGGAGAGAAAAACAAGTCTCCCTCTGATGGCTTTTTGTTTGACTTAACGTCTCACTGGGAGCGCAACGCGGAGACACAGATACATTTTATGTGGTTGGAAGAAAGACACAGTTGGTTGGAAGAAAGACACGTGTAGAAGGATGTGTTCAACCCATCTGTGGCTGAAAACAATGATGCCAGCCAACATATTGTGTGTGTGTGTGCGTGTGTGTTGTTCAGTCAATTCTCTTTATTATTCTCCATATATCTTTGAGGCGTTCCCTCTATACCCAGGGCACGTCCATGTGTATTTCAACCCCCAGTCATAATGATGATGAACCACTGACGTGGCTCATTCAGGGTCAGTCATCTCCCCCACAGGAGACTCTTTGTAGTACAGTAGTTATTACTATAACAGAAGAGTCTGGACATTGTATAAATGAGCTGAAACTGAATTGTCTGTGGGAGGGTAGACTCAATTTTTATTTTTTTATTTCACCTTTATTTAACCTTAACAGGTAGGCTAGTTGAGAACAAGTTCTCATTTGCAACTGCGACCTGGCCAAGATAAAGCATAGCAGTGTGAGCAGACAACAAAGAGTTACACATGGAGTAAACAATTAACAAGTCAATAACACAGTAGAAAACAAAGGGGGAGTCTATATACAATGTGTGCAAAAGGCATGAGGAGGTAGGCGAATAATTACAATTTTGCAGATTAACACTGGAGTGATGAATGATCAGATGGTCATGTACAGGTAGAGATATTGGTGTGCAAAAGAGCAGAAAAGTAAATAAATAAAAACAGTATGGGGATGAGGTAGGTGAAAAAGGGTGGGCTATTTACCAATAGACTATGTACAGCTGCAGCGATCGGTTAGCTGCTCAGATAGCTGATGTTTGAAGTTGGTGAGGGAGATAAAAGTCTCCAACTTCAGCGATTTTTGCAATTCGTTCCAGTCACAGGCAGCAGAGTACTGGAACGAAAGGCGGCCAAATGAGGTGTTGGCTTTAGGGATGATCAGTGAGATACACCTGCTGGAGCGCGTGTAGAGTTAGATCATCCAATAGAAAGCCGTGGTTTGTATTTCGGACATATTCTTTTTTCTTTTCTTTTTTTTGGTATGACTTTCGTAGAAAGGAATATCATAATGTCTGTGCTCGGTGACACAACAGCTGGAGTACAAAGAATGCATTTGCAGATGTCATACCGGGGCCATCAGAGAGCTGTAGAAGGAGGAACTATGTCCGGAAGAACGGCCATTGTATCAGTGTAGTGGTGATCCTAGGGATGTATGGACCAGAATATAAACCTGAGAGACATTAGCTGGGGAAGTCAAGCTGATTTCCACTGCTCTGACAATAAACAGACATGAAAGTGTGACGGAGTTGTGTCTGTTTCGTGTTCCGTCCATTTTGTCTTTGAACTTGCAAAGCCTCAACCCTCTTCAGGCTGATGCAGTCTTGCTCATGGGAAATGATATGACTGAATTTTACCATTTTCCAAATGCTCTGCTGCTATGACATTTTTGTAAAGGGGCTACTCAACCAAGTTTCAGTTGCTTGATAATAAACAAAATAGACAAATAAGGTGGATAAAACAGGAGTTGTTCTTTCACCAGCTCTTCTTTCTTGTTTGCTTGTCATGGTGTTTTAACAGGGGCTCAGAATGTTAAATAAAGTCTGAGGCTCTTCATTTTAATGGCACGTAAATCCCACTCACTGCTGAGATGACTACTTAATGGACCAGATTCAAATAGCTTGTGGCATCCAGTATATTTACCTCAGTACCTGGAAAACAAAACATCAACTGTTGGATGGGATTCCTTTCATGGGCAATGGAAGGAATCCCCCACTCCCCCGTTCCATATCAAGACACCCCCCTGCAAATGCATTTCCGAGAAATGCAGTCGGCTTCATTAGGAGCACCAGGTTCTGCATCTCAAATTACACCCTATTCCCTACATAGTGCACTACTTTAGACCACAGTCCTATGGGCCCTGGTTCAAAATGGGTGGCACTATATAGGAAATAGGGTTTCCATTTGGAACGCAGCCTGTTCCTGGGTTCAGTCGCCACTTTGACATGGAGCCTGTAAGGCTGTGACGTCAGTTCTGTCTGATCGGCGGGGGCTGCTGAACCCTTCACCCTCAGGGCCGTCACTTCACTCCCACTTTTTTTTAAAACCACCGTCTGTTTCTCAGCTGCACATCGCTGAACCCACAACCCTCCTCCTCCTCCTCCTCGCTCCACACTTTTTGACATTCTGAAAGCAGTTCAAGGGTATTCTTTGCCCCGAAAAGAGGGAAAATATTATAAACGAAACGGCTTCCAAGAGAAACATTTGTGTCTGCCTTTAGTCTCTGTCAATGCCATGTTCCTGACATTGTTTCCTTGAGCCGGTGATGCCTAAACTCTTGAGATCTTCTGGCAGTCGTGTAATTCCTGCGGTGAACTACTTTGAACTACTATAAAGGGAATGTGGTGCCATTTGTAATGTTGCCAATGTGGATCCTAATGGACCCTATCTGCCCTTCCTGTTCCGTAGGAAAAGCTGCAGATCCAACCCCTTCTCCGTTTCAGTTTCCACCTCATTTTGTGGGCAGTGTGCACATAGTCTGTTTTCTCTTGGGAGCCAGGTCTGCCTTCGGCGGCCTTTCTCAATAGCAAGGCTATGTTCACTGAGTCTGTACATAGTCAAAGCTTTTCTTAAGTTTGGGTCAGTCACAGTGGTCAGGTATTCTGTGTAAGGATCTATGTGCAGCTGGTGCAGAGGAGGCAGGCGCAGGACAGCAGAGATGAGTGAATAAAAGTAACTTTACTCAAAGTCATCAAAATACAAGATAAATCCAAGCCCACAATACAGACCACAAATACAACAAACATTCACTCACAACCAAACATGGGGAACAGAGGGTTAAATACTAAACTGGTAATTGGGTGAGTGAAACCAGGTGTGTAAGACAAAGACAAAACAAATGGAAAATGAAAAGTCGATCAGCGGTGGCTAGAAGGCCAGTGACGTCGACCGCCGAACGTCGCCCGAACAAGGAGAGGGACCGACTTCTGCAGAAGTCCTGACATTCTGCCACTGTGTCTCTGTGGATCAAATAGCATTCTAGTTTTCTCAATTTTTTGTTAATTCTTTCCAATGTGTCAAGTAATTATCTTTTGTTTGGTTGGGTCTAATTGTGTTGCTGTCCTGGGGCTCTGTTGGGTCTAATTGTGTTTGTGAACAGAGCCCCTGGACCTGCTTGTTTTCGGGAAGAGTGGGGAGGTGGGCAATAAATAGACCATAGTGAAATAATTCCATTTAGCCAGATCCTCATTGGTATGTCAAATTTTATGTTTCTGATTGCATAGAAAGCCCTTCTTGCCTTGTCTCTCAGATCGTTCACAGCTTTGTGGAAGTTAATTGTGGTGCTGATGTTTAGGCCGAGGTATGTATAGTTTTTGTGTGCTCTAGGGCAACGGTGTCTAGATGGAATTTGTATTTGTGGTCCTGGCAACTGGACCTTTTTTGGAACACAATTGTTTTTGTCTTACTGAGACTTACTGTCAGGGCCCAGGTCTGTCAGGGCCCAGGTCTGTCAGGACCCAGGTCTGTCAGGGACCAGGTCTGTCAGGGACCAGGTCTGTCAGGGACCAGGTCTGTCAGGACCCAGGTCTGTCAGGGACCAGGTCTGTCAGGGACCAGGTCTGTCAGGGACCAGGTCTGTCAGGGACCAGGTCTGACAGAATCTGTGCAGAATATCTAGGTGCTGCTGTATTCTCTCCTTGGTTGTTGACAGACGCACCAGATCATCAGAAAAAGTAGACATTTGACATCAGATTCTAGTAGGGTGAGGCCAGATGCTGCAGACTGTTCTGGTGCTCGCGCCAATTCGTTTATATATATGTTGGAGAGCGTGGGGCTTAAGCTGCTTCCCTGTCTCATCCCATGGTCCTGTGGAAAGAAATGTTGTTGTTTGTGTACATGGATTTTATAATGTGGTATGTTATTCCCCCAACACCACTTTCCGTCAATTTGTATAGCAGACCCTCGTGCCAATTTGCCTTTGTTTGGGTTTGTATGTTTGTCAATTAGAGTGGCAGGGTGAATACGTGGTCCGTCGTACGGTAATTTGGTACAAAGCCAATTTGACATTTGCTCAGTACATTGTTTTCACTGAAGAAATGTACGAGTCTGCTGTTAATGAAAATGCAGAGGATTTTCCCAAGGTTGCTGTTGACGCATATCCCCCTCTCTCGCTCTCTCCGCATCATTTGTTTTCATGTTCTCAGGGTTCCTGTTAATCACAGATCCAAATGGGGTTCTTATTGATAACAAAACAAACATTACTAGACTGTGTGTGAGAGTTCAATCCCATTAAAACCTCTATTCTCTATCTTCATCTCTAATCAGAGAGCAATAAAAGTTAATAGACCTTAATTTCCCCTGTATCTGCTGTCTCTCTCTATTTCTCTCTCTATTTCTCTCTCTATTTCTCTCTCTATTTCTCTCTCTCTCTCCCCCTCTCTAACTCATTCTCATTTCCCCTGTATCTGCTGGCTCTCCCTCTCTCTCCTTCCTTCCTTCTCTCTCTCTCTCTCTCTCTCTCTCTCTCTCTCTCTCTCTCTCTCTCTCTCTCTCTCTCTCTCTCTCTCTCTCTCTCTCTCTCTCTCTCTCTCTCTCTCTCTCTCTCTCTCTCTCTCTCTCTCTCTCTCTCTCTCTCTCTCTCTCTCTCTCTCTCTCTCTCTCTCCTCTCTCTCTCTCTCATCTCCCCCCTTCCCCTGTATCTGCTGGCTCTCCCTCTCTCTCCTTCCTTCCTTCCTTCCTTCTCTCTCTCTCTCTCTTTCTCTCTCTCTTTCTCCCTCCCTCTCTCTCTCTCTCTCTCTTTCTCCCTCTTTCTCTCTCCCCTCCCTTCTCTCTCTCCTTCCTTCCCTCTCTTTCTCTCCTTGACTCTCGCTCCTTCCTTCTCTCTCTCCTTCCTTCCCTCTCTCTCTTTCTCTCCTTGCCTCTCCTTCCTTCCCTTTCTCTCTCTCTCTCTCTCTGTCTCTCTCTCTCTCCCTCTTTCTCTCCTTGCCTCTCTCTCCTTCCTTCTCTCTCCTTCCATCTTTCTCCCTCTCTTTTGCCCTCTTTCTCTCTCACTCTTTTGCCCTCTTTCTCTCTCTCTTTCTCTCTCTAACTCCCATCTCCTAAAACTCAGTTTACCGTTTACCTGTGGATTAATTTTCGGAGTAGAGGATATTGTGCATTTCAGCAAGCAAGCTAGCTAGCTAAATTGCCATAAATGTTTGCTTATCGACCTGTCCTCAAATTAATATAATTGGTTCAGAGTTCGTTTTGATATTTCAACCTACTTGTTCTGATCGCGTCTGGTGTGGGGGGACAAAATCAACATGCATGTTCGGTCTGGTCAACATGTCACTCCCCCGTCCCTCTCTCTTTCCCCTCTGTCCCTCTCTCTCTCTCTCTCCCTTGCTTTCTCTCTCGCCCCCCTCTCCTTTACTCCCTCCGCCCTCACATGCTCACAGCGCTGTCCTGATTCCTCTCCTCCTTCTCTCAGCTAACACCCCTTCACTGTGGTTGTGATGTTTTGACTTCAGGAGGTGAATCAGAAATAAGACAACATGAGTGACCGTTTTGACTGTGGTGAGTGCAAGGAGTCCCTTTACGGACGCAAATACATTCAGGTGGAGGGCGTTTCCCACTGTATCCCCTGCTATGACCGCCTGTATGCCAACACATGTCAGGAGTGCAAGGAGCTCATCGCACACAACGCACGGGTAAGCATATACAAGGGGGTGTGTGTGTGTGTGTGTGTGTGTGTTTACTTGTGGCTAGTGGGTGTTTTCTGTTGTCTGTCTACACCTCTGTATGTGCGGTCTCTTCTGAGGTTTTCACGTGTGTGTGTGTGTGTTTGTCCTTGTCCTCGTGGTTATCTTTTGTGGATTCTAAAGAGCAGATGGAGTTTTTGGAAAACATAACTTTCCTGCTCGTTGTCGAATACCCAGACGTCTGCAAATCCCCTTTGAGTTCCTCCTGCCAGACATTAAGGCCTTTTAGTTAGAGTCAAATGAAAACATAAGGCTGGAGGGAACACCCTTAGGCGCCACGGGGCACGGGTGACCCCTGAGTTATAGACTCCCTTTGGAGGGGCTCGCAGTAAATCAAGGTTCTGTTAGCTTTGGCCCTCATCCTCCTCCACACACAACTCACAGCACTCATCCTTCTCAGTCCCATTCCCTGTAGTGGTTCTGTAAAAACCTACGCGTGTCAGATCTAATAGATTATATATATATAGTTTTCACCCAGAACATAATGTGAGACATGAATCATGCAATGTGTTTTAACAGTGTTCGCTTGCACTACGGTTGACCTGGAACAAAAGTGGTGGTGTTTCAATATTTACTTAAAACCTCCTGGTTAACAGATCTAATCTAGTTTCTTGTTAATCTAGCTCCTTGTTAATCTAGATCCTTGTTAACAGATCTAATCTAGCTCCTTGTTAACAGATCTAATCTAGTTTCTTGTTAATCTAGCTCCTTGTTAACAGATCTAATCTAGTTTCTTGTTAATCTAGCTCCTTGTTAACAGATCTAATCTAGCGCCTTGTTAACAGATCTGATCTAGCTCCTTGTTAACAGATCTAATCTAGCTCCTTGTTAACAGATCTAATCTAGCTCCTTGTTAACAGATCTAATCTAGCTCCTTGTTAACAGATCTAATCTAGTTTCTTGTTAATCTAGCTCCTTGTTAACAGATCTAATCTAGCTCCTTGTTAACAGATCGAATCTAGCTCCTTGTTAACAGATCTAATCTAGTTTCTTGTTAATCTAGCTCCTTGTTAACAGATCTGATCTAGCTCCTTGTTAACAGATCTAATCTAGTTTCTTGTTAATCTAGCTCCTTGTTAACAGATCTAATCTAGCTCCTTGTTAACAGATCTAATCTAGCTCCTTGTTAACAGATCTGATCTAGCTCCTTGTTAACAGATCTAATCTAGCTCCTTGTTAACAGATCTAATCTAGCTCCTTGTTAACAGATCTAATCTAGCTCCTTGTTAACAGATCTGATCTAGCTCCTTGTTAATCTAGCTCCTTGTTAACAGATCTAATCTAGTTTCTTGTTAATCTAGCTCCTTGTTAACAGATCTGATCTAGCTCCTTGTTAACAGATCTAATCTAGCTCCTTGTTAACAGATCTAATCTAGCTCCTTGTTAACAGATCTAATCTAGCTCCTTGTTAACAGATCTAATCTAGTTTCTTGTTAATCTAGCTCCTTGTTAACAGATCTAATCTAGCTCCTTGCTAACAGATCTAATCTAGCTCCTTGTTAATCTAGATCCTTGTTAACAGATCTGATCTAGCTCCTTGTTAATCTAGATCCTTGTTAACAGATCTGATCTAGCTCCTTGTTAACAGATCTAATCTAGCTCGTTGTTAATCTAGCTCCTTGTTAGCAGATCTAATCTAGCTCCTTGTTAACAGATCTAATCTAGCTCCTTGTTAGCAGATCTAATCTAGCTTCTTGTTAATTTAGCTCCTTGTTAACACATGTAATCTAGCTCCTTGTTAGCAGATCTAATCTAGCTCCTTGTTAACAGATCTAATCTAGCTCCTTGTTAACAGATCTAATCTAGCTCCTTGTTAACAGATCTGATCTAGCTCCTTGTTAACAGATCTGATCTAGCTCCTTGTTAACAGATCTGATCTAGCTCCTTGTTAACAGATCTGGAAAGGTATGGACCACATCAAAATGGTTACCAACTATCAGAATGAGCCCGACCTCCGATATCTCTGCCCATCAGCCACAATTGATGTGAATGGTCTTTCAATCCCAATTTTACGGATTATAATGCTGTGTTCATGACCAAGTAGGAAGGTGTTAGTTACCTGTTTTAAAGTCACAAATACCAGTTGGATGCATTCACATGCTTGTTAATCTAGCTCCTTGTTAACAGATCTAATCTAGCTCCTTGTTAACAGATCTAATCTAGTTTGTTGTTAATCTAGCTCCTTGTTAACAGATCTAATCTAGCTCCTTGTTAACAGATCTGATCTAGCTCCTTGTTAACAGATCTAATCTAGCTCCTTGTTAACAGATCTAATCTAGCTCCTTGTTAACAGATCTGATCTAGCTCCTTGTTAACAGATCTGATCTAGCTCCTTGTTAACAGATCTAATCTAGCTCCTTGTTAACAGATCTAATCTAGCTCCTTGTTAACAGATCTGATCTAGCGCCTTGTTAACAGATCTAATCTAGTTTCTTGTTAATCTAGCTCCTTGTTAACAGATCTGATCTAGCGCCTTGTTAACAGATCTGATCTAGCTCCCTGTTAACAGATCTGATCTAGCTCCTTGTTAACAGATCTGATCTAGCTCCTTGTTAACAGATCTGATCTAGCTCCCTGTTAACAGATCTAATCTAGCTCGTTGTAGGAAGGTGTTAGTTACCTGTTTTAAAGTCACAAATACCAGTTGGATGCATTCACATGCTTTGAACTCATCGAGAAATGCTGATTGGCTAATAGCCAACAAGCTGCAGCAACCATAAACTAAAAGTACAGCTATCATGCTTGTAAACAAATTATAGTATTTGTTTACAGTGTAAAAAAAAAACGTATGAATAGTTTGCTTTCTATAAATAATGTGTTTTGTTGTTGCATTTAACTGCCAAAATCTTACTGCTGAGTTTCCCATCAGTAATTACCAGTAATTACCAGTAATGACCTTTCTCCCTTTCCCTCTCCAGGAGCTGTTCTACGAGGACAGGCACTACCACGAACACTGTTTCCGTTGTTTGCGCTGTGACCGCTCGCTGGCGGACGAGCCCTTCACCAGCCAGGAGGAGGCGCTGCTGTGCAACGACTGCTACCACAATGAGTTCTCGTCCAAGTGTGTGGCCTGCGACAAGCCCGTCATGCCAGGTACCCACACCTGCTACTGCTTCCCTTGAGTAGCAGAAACATCGAAACTCCCAAAAACGTGCGGGGATACATGACAACACCCTTTCGTCCTACTGAGCTGAGCCGAGCTGTACTGCGCTGACCTGGTTACCTATCCATCATAGTTGCCGTGACATAAAAAATGGCCTGCTTTGGCCTCAGTTACTCAACTGCTGTTCTCACACCTATCACAGACAGGCGTTTAACCACTGTCATGACTTTTGACTAAGCAGCTCTCTCTCTGTCAACGTCACGGAAGTATAGACATAGGCGTTTTCACAAGCAGTCGCGGAAGGCATAGCCGTATGGGCCTGGTCAGAAGTGGTGCCCTACGTAGGGAATAGGGTGCCATTTGGGACGCAGTCTAATGTATTTTTGTGGTTGAGCTGTGTGTGACACAGCTTGGATGTGATTGTGATTGTCTGCTCATTTGACCGAAAGTACCTCTCAGTTGACTTCTGGCCCAACGGTCTTTGTGACGGCATGGCAGTGTTACACCACCAGCAGGGGCTGGACAGGACAGGGCTGGAAATGACACAGGATTCAATCTGGACAGGCCAGATTGGGGGTTATTTCTCCACAGTTTCTGTACAACTGAGCACTGAGTAGTCGTTTTGGCTCGTTTCTATGGTCTACCGCAGTTGAACACTACACTGCCTCCTCGCCCCTCTTAAAAATGCAGCCAATTGCGATTGCACTGGCCGACCTCCCCACGTGCGCATTTCAGTTCCCAAAGCTCGTAAAACAAAAGGCAATAATTAAGAGATCTGATGTTCATTTTCATAGGCATGGCTCGCTGTTTATTTTGGCTACTTTTATTACCTACTTGGAGGAAGTGTTTATTTGTGGGGGACGCTTAAAGTCAGAAGTTTAAATAAAGTATGAATAATATTACTGGATGTTTGGATGGTGTTACAGCAGGTCAGACTGGATGGTGTTACAGCAGGTCAGACTGGATGGTGTTACAGCAGGTCAGACTGGATGGTGTTATAGCAAGTCAGACTGGATGGTGTTATAGCAGGTCAGACTGGATGGTGTTACAGCAGGTCAGACTGGATGGTGTTATAGCAGGTCAGACTGGATGGTGTTACAGCAGGTCAGACTGGATGGTGTTATAGCAAGTCAGACTGGATGGTGTTACAGCAGGTCAGACTGGATGGTGTTATAGCAGGTCAGACTGGATGGTGTTACAGCAGGTCAGACTGGATGGTGTTATAGCAAGTCAGACTGGATGGTGTTACAGCAGGTCAGACTGGATGGTGTTATAGCAAGTCAGACTGGATGGTGTTACAGCAAGTCAGACTGGATGGTGTTATAGCAAGTCAGGACTGGATGGTGTTATAGCAGGTCAGACTGGATGGTGTTATAGCAAGTCAGACTGGATGGTGTTATAGCAAGTCAGACTGGATGGTGTTATAGCAAGTCAGACTGGATGGTGTTATAGCAGGTCAGACTGGATGGTGTTATAGCAGGTCAGACTGGATGGTGTTATAGCAGGTTAGACTGGATGGTGTTATAGCAGGTCAGACTGGATGGTGTTATAGCAGGTTAGACTGGATGGTGTTATAGCAGATCAGACTGGGTGGTGTTACAGCAGGTCAGACTGGATGGTGTTATAGCAGGTCAGACTGGATGATGTTATAGCAGGTCAGACTGGATGGTGTTATAGCAAGTCAGACTGGATGGTGTTATAGCAAGTCAGACTGGATGGTGTTACAGCAAGTCAGACTGGATGGTGTTATAGCAAGTCAGACTGGATGGTGTTACAGCAAGTCAGACTGGATGGTGTTACAGCAAGTCAGACTGGATGGTGTTACAGCAAGTCAGACTGGATGGTGTTATAGCAAGTCAGACTGGATGGTGTTATAGCAAGTCAGACTGGATGGTGTTACAGCAAGTCAGACTGGATGGTGTTACAGCAAGTCAGACTGGATGGTGTTACAGCAAGTCAGACTGGATGGTGTTACAGCAAGTCAGACTGGATGGTGTTATAGCAGGTCAGACTGGATGGTGTTACAGCAAGTCAGACTGGATGGTGTTATAGCAGGTCAGACTGGATGGTGTTATAGCAAGTCAGACTGGATGGTGTTATAGCAAGTCAGACTGGATGGTGTTATAGCAAGTCAGACTGGATGGTGTTATAGCAAGTCAGACTGGATGGTGTTATAGCAAGTCAGGACTGGATGGTGTTATAGCAGGTCAGACTGGATGGTGTTATAGCAAGTCAGACTGGATGGTGTTATAGCAAGTCAGACTGGATGGTGTTATAGCAAGTCAGACTGGATGGTGTTATAGCAGGTCAGACTGGATGGTGTTATAGCAGGTCAGACTGGATGGTGTTATAGCAGGTTAGACTGGATGGTGTTATAGCAGATCAGACTGGGTGGTGTTACAGCAGGTCAGACTGGATGGTGTTATAGCAGGTCAGACTGGATGATGTTATAGCAGGTCAGACTGGATGGTGTTATAGCAAGTCAGACTGGATGGTGTTATAGCAAGTCAGACTGGATGGTGTTACAGCAAGTCAGACTGGATGGTGTTATAGCAAGTCAGACTGGATGGTGTTACAGCAAGTCAGACTGGATGGTGTTACAGCAAGTCAGACTGGATGGTGTTATAGCAAGTCAGACTGGATGGTGTTACAGCAAGTCAGACTGGATGGTGTTACAGCAAGTCAGACTGGATGGTGTTACAGCAAGTCAGACTGGATGGTGTTACAGCAAGTCAGACTGGATGGTGTTACAGCAAGTCAGACTGGATTAGCAGTCAGACTGGATGGTGTTACAGCAAGTCAGACTGGATGGTGTTACAGCAAGTCAGACTGGATGGTGTTACAGCAAGTCAGACTGGATGGTGTTATAGCAAGTCAGACTGGATGGTGTTACAGCAAGTCAGGACTGGATGGTGTTATAGCAAGTCAGACTGGATGGTGTTACAGCAAGTCAGACTGGATGGTGTTACAGCAAGTCAGACTGGATGGTGTTATAGCAAGTCAGACTGGATGGTGTTATAGCAAGTCAGACTGGATGGTGTTACAGCAAGTCAGACTGGATGGTGTTACAGCAAGTCAGACTGGATGGTGTTACAGCAAGTCAGACTGGATGGTGTTACAGCAAGTCAGACTGGATGGTGTTACAGCAAGTCAGACTGGATGGTGTTATAGCAAGTCAGACTGGATGGTGTTACAGCAAGTCAGGACTGGATGGTGTTATAGCAAGTCAGACTGGATGGTGTTACAGCAAGTCAGACTGGATGGTGTTACAGCAAGTCAGACTGGATGGTGTTACAGCAAGTCAGACTGGATGGTGTTACAGCAAGTCAGACTGGATGGTGTTACAGCAAGTCAGACTGGATGGTGTTATAGCAAGTCAGACTGGATGGTGTTATAGCAAGTCAGACTGGATGGTGTTACAGCAAGTCAGACTGGATGGTGTTACAGCAAGTCAGACTGGATGGTGTTATAGCAGGTCAGACTGGATGGTGTTACAGCAAGTCAGACTGGATGGTGTTACAGCAAGTCAGACTGGATGGTGTTATAGCAAGTCAGACTGGATGGTGTTACAGCAAGTCAGGACTGGATGGTGTTATAGCAAGTCAGACTGGATGGTGTTACAGCAAGTCAGACTGGATGGTGTTACAGCAAGTCAGACTGGATGGTGTTACAGCAAGTCAGACTGGATGGTGTTACAGCAAGTCAGACTGGATGGTGTTACAGCAAGTCAGACTGGATGGTGTTATAGCAAGTCAGACTGGATGGTGTTATAGCAAGTCAGACTGGATGGTGTTACAGCAAGTCAGACTGGATGGTGTTACAGCAAGTCAGACTGGATGGTGTTATAGCAGGTCAGACTGGATGGTGTTACAGCAAGTCAGACTGGATGGAGTTATAGCAAGTCAGACTGGATGGTGTCCAGGTTTTACTGAATTATCTGGTTTGGTAAAAAATCTTTTTTTTACCTTTATTTAACCTTGATTTTGTCAGATAGTCATATTTAGAACAAAGTATATGAGCCCTGAATTACAACAAAAAATACATGTCATAATATAAATCCAAAATGCAAGCAGAAAGAAAACCACAGTCATAAAAAACAAACACATTTATTAGTAGCAAGGTCCTCAATCAGAACCAGCTGTAGCAGTAGGTGTCAGAACTAGGAGATTACGCATACTGAGGTTTGACATTCTAACCCAGAACTCAAGTGGCTGACAAGGCACACAAACCGGTAGTTGTGATGACTACACAGGTGATGACTCTTGCAGACAGAGTGAATTATACCAAACCTGTCTGTGTCTCAATCTATGTCTCAATCTCTGTCTCAGTCTGTGTCTGTCTCAATCTCAGTCTCAATCTATGTCTGTCTCAATCTCAGTCTGTCTCTGTCTCAATCTCAGTCTGTCTCTGTCTCAGTCTCAATCTCTGTCTCAATCTCTGTCAGTCTCTGTCTCAATCTATGTCTGTCTCAATCTCAGTCTGTCTCAATCTCAGTCTCAATCTCAGTCTCTATCTCAGTCTCAATCTCAGTCTCAATCTCAGTCTCAATCTGTCTGTCTCAGTCTCTGTCTGTCTCAATCTCAGTCTCAATATATATCTGTCTCAATCTCAGTCTGTCTCTGTCTCAGTCTCAATCTATGTCTGTCTCAATCTCAGTCTGTCTCCATCTCTGTCTCTGTCTCAATCTCAGTCTCAATCTCAGTCTCAATCTGTCTGTCTGTCTCAATCTCTGTCTGTCTCAATCTCAGTCTCAATCTATGTCTGTCTCAATCTATGTCTGTCTCAATCTCAGTCTGTCTCCATCTCTGTCTCCATCTCTGTCTCCATCTCTGTCTCCATCTCTGTCTCCATCTCTGTCTCAATCTGTCTGTCTCAGTCTCAATCTGTCTGTCTCAGTCTCAATCTGTCTGTCTGTCTCAATCTCAGTCTCAATATATGTCTGTCTCAATCTCAGTCTGTCTCTGTCTCAGTCTCAATCTATGTCTGTCTCAATCTCAGTCTGTCTCCATCTCTGTCTCAATCTCTGTCTCAATCTCTGTCTCAATCTCTGTTTCAATCTCTGTCTCAATCTCAGTCTCAATCTCAGTCTCAATCTCAGTCTCAATCTGTCTGTCTCAGTCTCAATCTGTCTGTCTGTCTCAATCTCTGTCTGTCTCAATCTCTGTCTCAATCTCTGTCTCAATCTCTGTCTCGATATCTGTCTCAATCTCTGTCTGTCTCAATCTCTGTCTGTCTCAATCTCAGTCTCTGTCTCAGTCTCAATCTATGTCTGTCTCAATCTCAGTCTCTGTCTGTCTCAATCTATGTCTCAGTCTCAATCTATGTCTGTCTCAATCTCAGTCTCAATCTCTGTCTCAGTCTCAATCTCTGTCTCTGTCTCAATCTCAGTCTCTGTCTCAGTCTCTGTCTCAATCTCTGTCTCAGTCTTAATCTATGTCTGTCTCAATCGCAGTCTCAATCTCTGTCTCGATCTATGTCTCAGTCTCTCCCTTCCCCTCTCTCTCTCTCTCCTTCTCCCTCTGGCAGGCTCAAAGAAGTTGGAGTATGGGGGCTCTGCGTGGCACGAGGACTGCTTTGTGTGCCATGGCTGTGAGAAGCCCATCGGTGGCCAGTCCTTCATCCCCGACAAAGACGACTACTACTGTGTACCCTGCTACGAGGGCAGGTTCACCCCGCGATGCAGCCTCTGCAAAAAGGTGAACCAGGGTCTCCTCGAATCAACATTATCCTCTCCCTGTCACTGTTATTGACGTTCTCACGGTAGTAGATCGGTTTCTTGTGAAACCACTTTGTCAGATCAAGTCAGTAAGGTTGATGGGTATGTGTCCTGCGTAGGCGCTGGCGACAGGAGGCGTCAGCTACAAAGATGAGACGTGGCACAAGGAGTGTTTGGTGTGCAACGGCTGTAAGAGCCCACTGGCGGGCCAGCCCTTCACCTCCCAGGGAGACACGCCCTACTGCGTCAAGTGCTTCAGCAGCCTCTACGCACAGAAGTGTGCCTCCTGTAACTCGCCCATCACAGGTCATGTCTTCTCCATTTCACTAGATAATATGGGTTGATTTGAAACACTCAAATGGCACCCTATTCCCTACTTACTGCACTTACACTGTGGCACTAAGTACCAGCCCAGGCAAAGACGCCCTGCATGCCAGAGCACAGACATACTGGAAATATATTGGTAGAGCCTGTGGCTGTTTAGAATGCCAGTGTTTCAACTGAACGCAGAGAACTGGCAGGTGTTCATGGCTGATATTACAGCCAACCATAGAATTACTTAATGTTCAGAATGTCATTTCTTACTGCACACCTGTCAATCCAGGTGAGAGTCAATGTTCTCTATGTAGTCATAGGATACGTCCCACATGGCATCCTATTCCCTTTGTAGTGCACTACTTTTGACCAGGGCCCATAGGACGCTGGTCAAAAGTAGTTCACTATATTGGAAATAGGGTGGCATTTGGGACGTACTCGTATGCTACTATACATGCTAGGTGTTTTATTCCCTCCAGGGTTTGGCGAGGGGAAGTACATTTCTTTCCAGGATCGGCAGTGGCACCAGCCCTGCTTCAAGTGCTCCCACTGCTCTGTCTCTCTGGTTGGGTCCGGCTTCTTCCCTGACCGGGACCAGATCCTTTGCGGAGACTGCAACAACGACCAAGAAGACCAATGAGAAATCACTTTCTCTGTCCTTCAACTGTGCTTGACCAATCACAAATGTACAGTTATAGCTATCCCGTTTGTAACACAGAGCGGTGACATGACCACCTATCGTACATTTAAGAGAGCCTCTAAACCTCAACCTATATTTAATACTACATCACCCTAAATATATACAGTACCAGTCAAACGTTTGGACACACCTACTCATTCAAGGGTTTTTCTTTATTTTTACTATTTTATACATTGTAGAATAATAGTGAAGACATCAAAACTATGAAATAACACATATGGAACAAACAAATCTAAATATTTCATATTTGAGATTCTTCAAAGTAGCCACCCTTTTCCTTGATGACAGCATTGCACACTTGGCATTCTCTCAACCAGCTTCATTAGGAATGCTTTTCCAACAGTCTTGAAGTTCCTACATATGCTGAGCATTTGTTGGCTGCTTTTCCTTCACTCTCCGGTCCAACTCATCCTAAACCATCTCAATTGGTTGAGGTCGAGTGATTGTGGAGGCCAGGTCATCTGATGCAGCACTCCATCACTCTCCTTCTTGGTCAAATAGCCATTACACAGCCTGGAGGTGTGTTTTGGGTCATTGTCCTGTTGAAAAACAAATGATTCTCCACTAAGCTCAAATCAGATGGGATGGCATATCGCTGCAGAATGCTGTGGTAGCCATGCTGGTTAAGTGTGCCTTGAATTAAAAATAAATCACACACAGTGTCACCAGCAAAGCACCATCTCACCTCCTCCTCCATGCTTCACTGTGGGAACCACACATGCAGAGATCATCCGGTCACCTACTCTGTGTCTCACAAAGACACGGCGGTTGGAAACATAAATCTCACATTTGGACTCATCAGTACCAAAGGACAGATTTCCACCAGTCTAATATCCATTGCTCGTGTTTCTTGGCCCAATCACGTCTCTTCTTATTAATGGTGTCCTTTAGAAGTGGTTTCTTTGCAGCAATTTGACCATTAAGGCCTGATTCACGCAGTCTCCTCTGAACTGTTGATGTTGAGATGTGTCTGTTACGGGAACTCTGTGAGGCATTTTATTTGGCTACAATTTATGAGGCAGGTAACTCTAATGAACTTATCCTCTGGAGCAGAGTTAACTCTGGGTCTTCCTTTCCTGTGGCGGTCCTCATGAGAGCCAGTTTCACCATAGCCCTTGATGGTTTTTGCGACCTGCACTTGAAGAAACTTTCAAATATCTTGACATTTTCCAAGTTTGAATGACCACGTATTAAAGTAATGATAGACTGTTATTTCTCTTTGCTTATTTGAGCTGTTCTTGCGATAATATGGACTTGGTCTTTTGCCAAGTAGGGCTATTGTAACGGCTGTTTGAAGAAGAGGACCAATGTGCAGCGTGGTACGCGTTGATGGTTTTTAATCAAACTGAACACTAGAACAAAAAAATAACAAATCGGCACAAACAAAACAGTTCTGTCTGGTGCTGACACACAAAACAGAAAATAACTACCCACAAAACACAGAGGGGAAAAGGCTACCTAAGTATGGTTCTCAATCAGAGACAACGATAGACAGCTGCCTCTGAGACCCACACCCGGCCAAACACACAGAAATAGAAAACATAACCTTGTCACAGCACAACTGATTGGCTGAAACGCATTAAGAAGGATAGAAATTCCACAAATTAACTTTTAGCAAGGCACACGTTAATTGAAATGCATTCCAGGTGACTACCTCATGAAGCTGGTTGAGAGAATGACAAGAGTGTCATCAAGGCAAAGGGTGGCTACTTTGAAGAATCTCAAATATAAAATATATTTTGATTTGTTGAACACTTTTTTGGTTACTACATGATTCCATATGTGTTATTTCATAGTTTTGATGTCTTAACTATTATTCTACAATGTAGAACATAGTACAAATTAAGAAAAACCCTTGAATGAGTAGGTGTGTCCAAACTTTTGACCTGTACTGTATACATCTTAAAATATATAATACACCATTTTTTTCAGTGTTGCATGTATGTCTATGTTGTTAAACTGATTTTCAAACATAAAGAGCACATTTAAATATATTTATAATGTAAACACTAGTTTTTTACCCCAAATATTTTTTTGCCCTTTTTCTTCCTAATTTCGTGGTATCCAAGTGGTCGTTACAGTCTTGTCTCAACACTGCAACTCCCGTACGGACTTGAGAGAGACGAAGGTCGAGAGCCGTGCGTCCTCCGAAACACAACCTAACCAAACCGCACTGTTTCTTGACACAATGCCCACAACCCAGAAGCCAGCCGGCACCAATGTGTCGGAGGAAACGCCATACACCTGGGGACTGTGTCAGCGTGCAATGCGCCCGGCCCGCCACAGGAGTCGCTAAAGCACTTGAAGGAATACATGAACTATTCATATCCTGACGGAGCTCACATATTAATGCAGCTGACCTGAGCTCTGCTGAAATATGGCATTAATGATGCACACACAGTCTGAACTAAATAGTGTCTTAACAGCTGTATTTTATTACAGCTATATATCAAAAAGTATCAAACAGTCAATTACATTTCTTTGTATTATTTTATCACTATTCTTTCCTCTGTTTGCTGTATTGTAACCAGTAATATTACAACTCTAAACCAATCCAGTATGTACTGTAATAATAACCCTATTGGGTCAAAATACTGTGTCTGTAAAGGTGGGCCAAAATAAACACTTTGTAAGGCTTCTTTGAGGTGTGTTGTCTTCCAATGAGAACAGCCTTTGGACTACTGTGTACATTACACATTAATACTTTCCTTACTTAACCCCCGGTGTGAACCGATTTGATCATTTTTACAATGGTGTGGCGGTGCCAATGTGATGCCAGGCCAGGGTGGTGTCCAGTGCCCACTCCCTGGAATCCAGTGAAGGTTCAGGCAGACCAACACAAAAGCGTTGTAGTAGAGGACAAAGGCAAACTGTCCCAGAAGGCTGATTTGAATCTTTATTTAGTCTGGAATGTAATTTTCCTCAAACTCCATAACAGGCTCTATATTTGCACCCATTGTTTTAGATTTCTATCACAAAATAAGTTACTTGCTAAAGCCTTGGCATTATGGAAACTGTAAGGCACTATGGAAAAGCCCATACTCTCCATTTGTAGACTACATAGAGAACCGTTAAAGACATGCTCCGGAACTTTGGCGACTACTAAGTATTTTTTTTTAAACCTACTGCTTTGATCTGGATGTGTCAATGTGTAGTTCATATACATGCAGAAGTACTGTCTAATAGCTACTAAATCCCTAGGCCACTAAATCTAATAGCCACTAAATCCCTAGGAATTGTCTGTAGAGCTCCAAGACAGGATTGTGATCTACACATTAATTAATTAATTGATCAAGGGAAGGGTATTAAAAAATTTAAAACGTCTGCAGCATTAACGGTCCCCAAGAACACAGTGGCCTCCATCATTCTTAAATAGAAGAAGTTTGGAACAACCAAGACTTTTCCTACAGCTAGCTGCCCAGCCAAACTGAGCAATTAGGGAAGAAGGGCCTTGGTCAGGGAGGTGTCCTTCCAGAAGGACAACCGTCTCTGCAGTACTCCACCAATCAGGCCTTTATGGTAGAGGTGCCAGACGGAGACCACTCTTCAGTAAAAGGCACATGACAGCCTGCTTGGAGTTTGCCAAAAGTCACCTAAAGGACTCTCAGACCATGAGAAACAAGATTCTCTGGTCTGATGAATCCAAGATTGAACTATTTTGCCTGAATGCCAAACATCACGTCTGGAGGAAACCTGGCACCATCCCTACGGTAAAGCATGGTGGTGGCAGCATCATGCTGTGGGGATGTTTTTCAGTGGTACGGACTGGGAGACTAGTCAGGATTGAGGGAAAGATGAACGGAGCAAAGTACAGAGAGATCCTTGATTAAAACACTCTCCAGAGCGCTCAGGACCTCAGACTGGGGGCGAAGGTTCACCTTCCAACAGGACAACGATCCTAAGCACACAGCTAAGACAACGCAGGAGTGGCTTCGGGACATTTCTGAATGTCCTTGAGTGGCCCAACCAGAGCCTGGACTTGAACCCGATCGAACATCTCTGGAGAGACCTGAAAATAGAAGCCCAGCGATGCTCACCATCCAACCTGACAGAGCTTGAGAGGATCTGCAGAGAAGAATGGGAGAAACTCCCCAAATACAAGTGTGCCAAGCTTGTAGTGTCATACCCAAGAAGACGACTCGAGGCTGTAATCGCTGCAAAAAGTTATTCAACAAAGTACTGAGTAAAGAGTCTGAAAACTTATGTAAATGTGGTATTTGAGTAAAAAAATAAAAGTCAAGGGGTCTGAATACTTTCCGAATGCACAGTACAAAGGTACCGGATAATCTCTTTAAAAAGAGATCTGTTGGTCACTGGGGTCAATAGCAAAACACAACACTGTTCACACATTAATAACAGGATTGACAGCCGTGTGACTGTAGTAAATTAAACGATGGTTCACAGTAAGTGAGGGGCTATAACCTATGAAGTCGCAAGGGCTTGAGGATACACCCTCTGGGACCAGCAGACCAGTATCAGCACCCAGATTAATGCAGTGTGTACGCATCAGTCAAAAATGGGGGGGCGGATAATTGGGATTTAGGTGGGGATTCAATCTGAGGCGCGTTGTATAGTCCCAGCCATACGTACGCATGGCATCATTCGCAGGTGTCTTAGCAGTGGATCATAACAGTGTAATAGATCATGCAACTCTCATTCAAAACAGATTTGTTTTGTTCCCATAATGCATTTGGACCCATATTAGAAACACCAACTGCGACACAAAAGCCTATCTATTAAATCAAGGGCACTGTTGTTTTTATATGTAGCTTTTCCCATGACTTCTCCTGGAACACGGCTGACCCTGTTTGGTCCCACAAGGACTATCAGCCAGGCCACACAACCCACTGAGATCTGTGCATCAGATCTGGCACTGGGGACTAGCAGTGAACAGGCCCCATTGAAAACTACTATGCATCCCAAATGGCTCCCTATTCCCTATATACCGCACTACTTTATAGGGAATGTATAGGAAATAGGATGCCATTTGGGACGCATATATTGTCAACAGAGTTCTGCTGGTGGCAGCTGCAAAACAAATCACCACCCACGGGCCATTACATCACTGAGATTACAGGCCTCACATCACTGAGATACAGGCCTCACATCACTGAGATTACAGGCCTCACATCACTGAGATTACAGGCCTCACATCACTGAGATACAGGCCTCATATCACTGAGATACAGGCCTCACATCACTGTGATACAGGCCTCACATCACTGAGATTACAGGCCTCACATCACTGAGATTACATGCCTCACATCACTGAGATTACAGGCCTCACATCACTGAGATACAGGCCTCATATCACTGAGATACAGGCCTCACATCACTGTGATACAGGCCTCACATCACTGAGATACAGGCCTCACATCACTGAGATACAGGCCTCATATCACTGAGATTACAGGCCTCACATCACTAAGATACAGGCCTCATATCACTGAGATACAGGCCTCACATCACTATGATACAGGCCTCATATCACTGAGATACAGGCCTCACATCACTGATACAGGCCTCACATCACTGAGATACATGCCTCACATCACTGAGATACAGACCTAACATCACTGAGATACAGGCCTCACATCACTGAGATACAGGCCTCACATCACTGAGATACAGGCTTCACATCACTGAGATACAGGCCTCACATCACTGAGATTACAGGCCTCACATCACTGAGATTACAGGCCTAACATCACTGAGATAACAGGCCTAACATCACTGAGATACAGGCCTCACATCACTGAGATACAGGCCTCACATCACTGAGATACAGGCCTCACATCACTGAGATACAGGCCTCACATCACTGAGATACAGGCCTCACATCACTGAGATTACAGGCCTCACATCACTGAGATTACAGGCCTAACATCACTGAGATAACAGGCCTAACATCACTGAGATACAGGCCTCACATCACTGAGATACAGGCCTCACATCACTGAGATACAGGCCTCACATCACTGAGATACAGGCCTCACATCACTGAGATACAGGCCTCACATCACTGTGATACAGGCCTCATATCACTGAGATACAGGCCTCACATCACTGAGATACAGGCCTAACATCACTGAGATACAGGCCTCACATCACTGAGATACAGGCCTCACATCACTGAGATACAGGCCTCATATCACTGAGATTACAGGCCTAACATCACTGAGATACAGGCCTCACATCACTGAGATACAGGCCTCATATCACTGAGATACAGGCCTATCATCACTGAGATACAGGCCTCACATCACTGAGATACAGGCCTCACATCACTGAGATACAGGCCTCACATCACTGAGATACAGGCCTCACATAACTGAGATACAGGCCTAACATCACTGAGATACAGGCCTCACATCACTGAGATACAGGCCTCACATCACTGAGATACAGGCCTCACATCACTGAGATACAGGCCTCACATCACTGAGATACAGGCCTCACATCACTAAGATACAGGCCTCATATCACTGAGATTACAGGCCTCACATCACTGAGATACAGGCCTCACATCACTGAGATACAGGCCTCACATCACTGTGATACAGGCCTCACATCACTGTGATACAGGCCTCACATCACTGAGATACAGGCCTCACATCACTGTGATACAGGCCTCACATCACTGAGATACAGGCCTCATATCACTGAGATACAGGCCTAACATCACTGAGATACAGGCCTCATATCACTGAGATACAGGCCTAACATCACTGAGATACAGGCCTCATATCACTGAGATACAGGCCTCACATCACTGAGATACAGGCCTAACATGATACACTGGGTCTATAACAGGATACAGCACAATATGCTGTAGGCTACTGGAATTAACCTCACAACACAGAATCAAATCTCAAGTGCACGCTGGCCAGCTACTTCATTTGGCTTAACACTTATGTTAAGTTTGTCATGGGAGAGTATACTAGAACTAATTACACAACTTAGTGCCATTTGGAGGAACCCATTCGTTCTAGGAAACTTTCAGTCCCAGAATTTACATCAGGATTCTTCAGTTCATGAATTTCCTGAACTCTCTGGAATCAAAATACCATTGTCCCTGATCATGTAGTAGTGTAGTGTATTTTTCAAGCTCATTTACACAATCCATTGATCAGATCAGATGTTTTTTTTATGGAGCAGTAAACAGCTGCCAGATCATATTGCTACAGTAAACAGCTGCCAGATCATATTGCTACAGTAGAACTGAGTAACTTTTGTACCTACAGTATGACACACGACTGAATCATGGACTGAAATGTGACTTGCTCTAATCACAAGCTGCTCATGTCAGATGCCATGGCAACAGACGTGGGAAGAGACAGGGAGGGGAGACACTGGTTTAGTAGAGAATGGAAAGATGTCATTTGAAATGCAACATTATTCTTTATGAGTGATTATGGTTGGGGTAAAAGCTAGAGGATACAATTTGTTAGAGAAAACCCCAAATCTTTATTACATAAATCGCCCCACACATCAACAACAACACCCAAATCTAAGAGGAGTGGTAGGCCTAACTGTGGCAAGTAGCATCAACGAGAGGACAAATAAAATATAATTCTATAGTCCATTCCAAATGAAATGTGACTGTAAAATGTGTGGCAGGAGAACAGCGTGAAACAGAGATTGAGTAATTCCAGAGAGCCTCTCCATCTTGCTTGTCAGAAGTTTGGCTTTGCCTGGGTTTCTCCAGTGAGATGATGCTTGGAACCATTCAGACTGCATCCCAAATTGCACCCTCTCTCTCCTATATAGTGCACAGCTTTTGACCAGGGCCAATAGCGCTTTGGTCAAAAGTAGTACATTATTTAGGTTATAGGGTGCCATTGGGGACACACTTGGTCTGTTACTAACGTCCTAGTCACTACATCATTAATAGGTCAGTGTTCTGACTAACCTTTGCTGTACTGCCCATAACATAACTGAGAGGTGTGTGATTTTTAAAGAGGATCACCTCTTCTAAATACTACTGAGGAGATACCATGTGTATCCCAAAATGGCACCCTATTCCCTATATAGTGCACTACTTTTAACCAGAGCCCATGTGTCCTGATCAAAAGTAGTGCTCTAAATAGGGTGCTATAGTAGTGTACTAAATAGGGAATAGGGTGCCATTTGGGATGTGCACGGATGTCCATGAGCCAAACCCAAAAGCCCGGGTCGTAAAGGTCTTTAAGTGTGCCTTGGGGACATCATACTGTCGGCATGGCAGAACATAGGTTTGGAGGACAAACACCCTATTCATCTGAGGATCTTTGTCCTTACAGAGAATTAAAGAACAGCATAAACCGTGCATTTGATAGATTGATGGCAGATTTAACAACCCACTTATGACTCATAGTCCTAGTAGTCAGACAGAGTAGGACTTTGTTTATGATACGGGAAAGCCTGTGGTTGAAAGACATGTAAGGCAATGCTTTGAGTACTGTCAAACACGCATTGTGAAGTAAGCACTACCTAGTGAAGGAATGTGGTATTGCATACTGATAAAGTATTCACTAATAAGCATATCTACTTTAAATAAACGTAATACTCTATTGTTATCTGGACAAATTGTTATCATCCAGATTGATGTATTCACCAAACTATTTCAATACTACACATCCGATCAGTACTGGTCGCACACAGGGAACATTCTAGAAATAGCACCGGACCAATGTTGGAGAAGCTACTCTTAAAATATAGATTTCCAAGCTAACATTTCCATCTCACTGGCAGACATTAAGCTACGCTAATGCTACCCTTAAGAAAAATGTAGTTTACTTAAAGTTGCTTTGAAAAAGTAGTTCACTACATCCAAACTACTTTGTGAAAAAGTATATCTAAATCTTTAAAATGTCAGACTACAAATTCCAAGAACAGATCGTACTAGGATCAAATGTTAACAAAAGGTGTAATTTAGCCAATTAAACACACTACAATGTTTCAAGTGAGAATTAGGCAGGTATGATGCCGAAAAAATAAATGATTGCCCACTTCAGCCACATTTTATTTTCCTTTTGCAAAAGTGTGTAGTTCCACTAGTTAGCTACACAACAAAACAAAAAGTTACCTACTGAAAACAGTACCAAGATTTGAATTTCGTTCAAGTACCACCCAACCTACTGTAAAATGTAGTTCAATTACTAGTTAAACTGCATATAGTACACTGTTCCCCAACATGGCATGGGTCATGTGTTGTCAGCCTGTTGCCCCCTCCCAACATGGCATGGGTCATGTGTTGTCAGCCTGTTGCCCCCTCCCAACATGGCATGGGTCATGTGTTGTCAGCCTGTTGCCCCCTCCCAACATGGCATGGGTCATGTGTTGTCAGCCTGTTGCCCCCTCCCAACATGGCATGGGTCATGTGTTGTCAGCCTGTTGCCCCCTCCCAACATGGCATGGGTCATGTGTTGTCAGCCTGTTGCCCCCTCCCAACATGGCATGGGTCATGTGTTGTCAGCCTGTTGCCCCCTCCCAACATGGCATGGGTCATGTGTTGTCAGCCTGTTGCCCCCTCCCAACATGGCATGGGTCATGTGTTGTCAGCCTGTTGCCCCCAGGTTCACTTTAACTGCCACTGCTCAGAAATCAAACTCAAATCTCTGAAACGGCCACTGTAGGAATGCCATAATGACGTCATATCTCTGTGTGTAAACAGAGTTATTATAATCATACTTGGGTGTCAGAATGAATCCGTTTGAAGGTGAACACAGTACTAAAACTATTTCCATGAACTCACTGAAATGTCACCAGTCAAACGTAGTGCAGTATAAATGGAATAGTGAGCTATTTGAGACAATAAGATGGTGGACTAGAGAGAGAGAGAGCCTTGTCTGAGCACCTTGACAGGTAACAGGGCCATGAAGAAGCCACAATGAAACCAGACAGTAGATGCCGTCAGACACAGATGTTGGTCATAAACTAGCTTCCCTATTGATTTCCCTGCTATATGATCACTGAAGAGTGCAGAGTAAAGACAGAGATGAGATTTTGATTAACAGCAAGACATTTTCAATGCTTCTGGTGGCCGCGATCTTCACACATTTAGATTTTTACCCTAAAACTATATATAGTAATATTTATCATTTCAGTGTTTTATTACAATTTTATGCTTAACAAATCTAAAAAAATTAAATAATAAACAGAAGCTGGGATATTCTAGAGCTAACAAACCCACACAACGACAAATATAATCTTGTTATTTTTTGTCACAAGAAGAGCAGAGGAAAATGTGAAGTTACATGATAAACATAGAATGTTCAACACTATACAATAACCCCCGCTGGGTATTGAGTAACATGCAATTACACACCTTGTACTTTTCTGCAGGAAAATCATGAAACACAAGTATTTCTAGTTGCAGGTGGGGAGGGGCAACATTTCATGCAATATACACAAAGCAGAAACCGAGTCAGTTAACATAAGGCATATAAAGTTGACAAAGCCCAGAGAATTGATTCTCTGCTTAACTGAAGACTTCTCCTGTGTGGCCAGTTCTGGTCTGAAGTGCTTAACACCCCCATTCATCAGGTTGAATAGTCCTGTGGAACAACAATCACGTCGACGACAGAATTAAAAACACAATTTTGAAAAATATTTCTAAATCACATATTGCTTTATTGGAAGCTCAAGACAACATAACATTCCAATAGCTTACCGCTCTGGGTTTTTTGTTCACCTTCATGTCGAATCTAAAAAAATAAAAATATATAAAAAAAAAGCAAGAGTTAAGACAGGTCTTTCAGGTTTCACTAAATACAACACGAGTAACCATGGAGACGACAAACACCACTACAGTTACTCAAGCTAAGAGACAACTAAAAGAACCATATGAAAGCCTGGGATGTGCTGAAAGATGTGGGTTTTTACTCAACCTGTGAGCTCCCCATCTCATTTTGGCAGGAAGAGCAGACTTTTTCATAACTGGATTAAGGGAACAGGACCTTTATGGAATGAAACCAGGGTCAAGAAATAAAAACTGAGCTCCTAAAATAGTGTTTATGCCCCTATGACTCAAAACACTACAGAATCTAGCGTCGAGTCTACAGAAGCTAGGTGCAAATACTTTATTAGATACAATGCATTATTTGAGAAATAAAGTGTGCGTCCCCAAATGGCACCCTATTTCCTATATGGGCCCTGGTCAAAAGTAGTGCACTAAATAGGGAATAGGATGCCATTTGGGATATAAACAAAGATTTGGACATGTAGTAATGATAGATTTTCTATGATGACACATTAACCGTGACAGAAGCAGATGGAGAGCTGAGGGAGAGAGAGAGAGTGGGAACGTCAGGATGTGGTCAGAGACGGCAGGGGTAGTCCCCCCCCAAATGGCACCCTATTCCTGACCCCTATGGGTCAAAAGAGCTCTGGTCAAAAGGCAGTGCACTATATTAGGGAATAGGGTGCCATTTGGGACACAGCCAGGATGTATCACCACAGGAAGCAGGAAGTAAAAATGTGAGACTTACTCAAAGTCATAATGAAACATGGCAGAAGGGCTGGGGCAGCATTAGGGGAAGTAGAGAGCAGTAGTAATTAGTACACCAGCCTGACTCACTCTAAAGGGATGCTTTTGTTTCTGGAAAATACAGGCTTGTTAATAATTTAACTGGCTACCACAATATTTTTACTTATTGAGATGATTTTGTCTAAATATGCGGTGGTTTTATTAGGCTACATACAACATAACACAATGTGGCTAGGAACCAGTGTGATGAGATAATACAGCTGGGAAAGTTGGCATCGTTTCTTACTTCTCCTCACATTCCAGCTCCAATACAAACAGACTAAGCCACTTGCTATAAACCAGTAGTACAGCCAATCAAACAGACCCTCCTGATGTTTATACAGCAGTACAGCCAATCAATCTGACCCTCCCAAACAATTTTTTTTTTTAAGTTACCTTGCGCGCAAGAGATACACTTGCACATATTTCAGAATTGATAGCAGGGCCATGTTCAGTAGCCAACGGTTGCAGATAGACCCACTTTGATTCAATATTCTACATATCAGAGAGGCATGTTTGTTCTACAATGCATATTTCTATCCGAACGTTCCACAACGTTGTGTTCTGCTGAACGTGCCCTAGGAGTTGGTCTAGACCAGCGACTGCGTTTAGGGTCGAGTACCTGTGTCTGTTTTTGTTCTTCCTTTTCTTGTGGCTCCCATGATGGCTTCCGGAGGAGGACGAGGCAGCCTTCTGGGGTTTGAGGTCCTGCAGTGCCCCGTCTGCGTCCTCCGTGTCCTCCTGACTGGGCTCGTTCTCCTGGTTCTGGAGGTCTGGGGATGTGTCGCTCTCTGTCCCACTGCCGGGCTCACCTGAAGGGCCAGACAACAGGAGAGCAGCATGCCACCTTGGAGCTCAACTCCCTCACGTACCAGTAGGCTACATTCAGTAAGCACTGTGGCAAACAAAAGTTGATCAATTTGGGATGGCTGATTCATATACTTACGCTTTTCATTCATGTGATCTGGTATCCCGCCAAGTGCACAGACAGCCTGTTCAACAAAGACGAACAGTTGGTCAGCATTTACACGTTATTACAATCATAGATGGCCTCCTAGGACAATACCGAGAGGACCGATGGCCTCCTAGGACAATACCGAGAGGACCGATGGCCTCCTAGGACAATACCGAGAGGACCGATGGCCTCCTAGGACAATACCGAGAGGACCGATGGCCTCCTAGGACAATACCGAGAGGACCGATGGCCTCCTAGGACAATACCGAGAGGACCGATGGCCTCCTAGGACAATACTGAGGACAGGCAGAAAATAGAGTGAGGCACTCACTGCTACAGAAGTGACTGAAGACTTGCTGAACAGACGCTCTGCCTCCTTAAACTTTCTGTTTCTTCGGTCTGTCTTGCTGTTGGAATTTCTGACAGAACGATACAAAAACAGAGTAAATAGATCATAAACACAGGCAAGATGATTCAATATCAACACTTCATGTCCGAGTAGCCATGGTCCATGTCTTGCTTACTTTTGGTTGGTGAGGTATCTGTCCCATCCTCTAATGATATTCCCATACATCTGGGTGTCTTCCAAGTAGCTGCCCTCAAATGCATAGATCTGTCTTTCCAAGTTCACCAATGTCTCCTGTGGAAAGTATGTAAAAGGCATTAGACTTTGCATTTCAAATGTATGAAACTGACCGAAAGTGTAATTACTATATAGCCAGAGACAGTACCACAGCCATGCCCATGGTGATGTGGGCATTAGTATGTAGGGTTTGACTGCACCTTGTGGACAAAGGAAGTTACTACTTAACTCCAACGACATTGTACATAAACATTGATATATCTAGTAAAAAAAATAAAATCAATACCTATGGATGTATGACGCGGAATAAAAGCATATACTTTTAGTTACATTTTATAATGTTTCATTATAATGGTAACGTTAACTAAAGTATCTTGCCAGCGAGCAACAAATATTTACCAGCAGAGTAGAGAGCCGAGGCCTAGTCGTAGTAGCTTAGCTAGGATAGCCAGTGCGGCCTAGTAAACTAGCAAAAGCTACCTTGCAACTTAAACATAAGATGCAGCAAATACGCATGTAGCAAAAATATTTACTCATACGGAAACGTATCTAACTACAGCAGCTAATAAACTTACCGCAAGTTCTTGTTTCCTCTTGACCAGTTCCGAGAGTTCCCGACGTGTGTCGGGAATCTGTGGCGGTGTCGCCTTCGTATGCATCGCCATGATGAATCTCCGAAAAACAAAACAGCGTCTTCAATGATGAGTTAAAATAGGGAAAAACAAAGATTTTCACCACAAGTGGGCGCTAGATGACTGGTACGTTTGCTTGTCTTGCAAACGAGCCAAATGCTTTTTCTTCTATTGCCGCTCTGCTTTCACCGAGTAATCGCTGTCGTGGAAACATATCATATGCGGAAACGTTGTATCCACACTCAGAAGTTTGTTTTCTGGCTACAGTAACTTTACAGTGTGGTGAATGAATTAATTTTTGTTGCATCCTAGTCACTTTGCGAATTTGGTCAACGTAGTCGGGCTACATTTACCATTCAAATTGCTACCTAGTCAGCATGAGGGTGTTGCAGTCATTGCTTGAGTTGGGTACCAGCAGCACCTCACATGTTCTACTTCTTTGGCCCCAGTACTTCCTATAAAAAATATTGTGAAGTTCAAGCTCCTTGCGCGTAAATATGAACAGTACCGGCACCCAAAATGATTACAGGTACATATTTCAGTCCAAGTTAAGCACTGGTGACATTACAAACTCTCCTCCCTTCTAAACAGATTGTCAGGCGATACAATACATGTCAGGCACCTGTCCCTCCAGTTGTGTTGTAACTCTCTTCGCTAATGATGGGGAAAAATACACAGAGAATGACATTTAAGTGTCCTTTTTTTTGTTACCTTGCATCCCGTGTAAATCTAAATGATGCTCAGACTTCTGCTATCGCTTTTTACATTCATCTAGGCGGCAAACATCTAGAATACATTTCATCAATACCCACCAAATACCAAACACAGGTGATAATTAATGAGGTCGATAAGAAGGGGTTCTTGTCACAAGCTAAGAGGTTATTTTAAGAAGACAGTCAGGTAGATATGTCAACCAATAAATCAATCTACCCTCCAGCTAATTAATACATTAATCAGCCAATGAATTGTCAAATTAAGATGTGATTTTTACATTTAGTTTTCAGAATCAAAACCCAGGCGCAGGCACATACAGTGGGGCAAAAAGTATTTAGTCAGCCACCAATTGTGCAAGTTCTCACACTTAAAAATGAGAGAGGCCTGTAATTTTCATCATGGGTACACTTCAACTATGACAGACAAAATGAGAAGAAAAAATATCCAGAAAATCACATTGTAGGTTTTTTAATGAATTTATTTGCAAATTATGGTGGAAAATAAGAATAAGTAAATGATCTAATGATTCTGTCTCTTCGCAGGAAAATCTGCAGAGCTGGGATGGTTGTATCCTCCATATATATATATATATAGTTAAAGTCGGAAGTTTACATACACTTAGGTTGGTGTCACTAAAACTCGTTTTTCAACCACCCCACAGTTTTCTTGTTAACAAACTATAGTTTTGGCAAGTCGGTTAGGACATCTACTTTTTGCATGTAATACAAGCAATATTTCCAACAATTGTTTACAGACAGATTATTTCACTTATTATTCACTGCATCACAATTCCAGTGGGTCAGAAGTTTACATACAAGTTGACTGTGCCTTTAAACAGCTTGGAAAATTCCAGAAAATGATGTCATGGCTTTAGAAGCTTCTGATTGTTTAATTGACATAATTTGAGTCAATTGGAAGTGTATTTGTTAATGTATTTCAAGGACTACCTTCAAACTCAGGTCCTCTTTGTTTGACATCATGGGAAAATCAAAAGAAATCAGCCAAGACCTCAGAAAAAAAATTGTACACCTCCACAAGTCTGGTTCATCCTTGGGAGCAATTTCCAAATGCCTGAAGGTACCACGTTCATCTGTGCAAACAATAGCACGTAAGTATAAACACCATGGGACCACTCAGCCGTCATACCGCTGAGGAAGGAGATGCTGTCTCCTAGAGATGAACGTACTTTGGTGTGAAAAGTGCAAATCAATCCCAGAACAACAGGAAAGGACCTTGTGAAGATGCTGCAGGAAACCGGTACAAAAGTATCTACATCCACAGTAAACTGAGGCCTATATCGACATAACCTGAAAGGCCGCTCAGCAAGGAAGAAGCCACTGCTCCAAAACCGCCATAAAAAAGCCAGACTACGGTTTGCAACTGCACATGGGGACAAAGATTGTACTTTACAACAATTTGGCCATCATTACCATCGTTATGTTTGGAGGAAAGAGGGGGAGGCTTGCAAGCCGAAGAACACCATCCCAACCGTGAAGCACGGGGGTGGCAACATCATGTTGTGGGGGTGCTCTGCTGCAGGAGAGACTGGTGCACTTCACAAAATAGATGGCATCATGCGGAAAGAAAATTATGTGGATATATTGAAGAAACATCTCAAGACCTCAGTCAGGAAGTTAAAGCTTGGTTGCAAATGGGTCTACCAAATGGACAATGACCCCAAGCATACTTTCAAAGTTGTGGCAAAATGGCTTAAGGACAACAAAGTCAAGGTATTGGAGTGGTCATCACAAAGCCCTGACCTTAATCCCAAAATTTGTGGGCAGAACTGAAAAAGCGTGTACGAGCAAGGAGGCTCGTTACACCAGCTCTGTCAGGAGGAATGGGCCAAAATTCACCCAACTTATAGTGGGAAGCTTGTGGAAGTCTACCTGAAACATTTGACCCAAGTTAAACAATTTATAGGCAATGCTAGCAAATACTAATTGAGTGTATGTAAACTTCTGACCCACTGGGAATGTGATGAAAGAAATACAAGCTGAAATAAATCACTCTCTACTATTATTCTCACATTTCACATTCTTAAAATAAAGTCGTGATCCTAGCTGACCTAAGACAGGGAATGTTTACTCGGATTAAATGTCAGGAGTTGTGAAAAACGGAGTTTAGATCTATTTGGCTAAGGTGTATGTAAACTTCCGACTTCAACTGTATATACACAGTTGAAGTCAGAAGTTTACATACACCTTAGCCATTTGCACAAAAAAAAACTATTCTATAAATCTGTTTTCATTTTGTCAATATGGGGTATTGGGTGTAGAGTGATGAGGAAAAACATTTATTTAATCGATTTTAGAATAAGTCTGTAACGTAACAACTTTGGAAAAAGTCAAGGGTTCTGAATACTTTCCGAAAGCACTGAATGTACAGAATTCAAGGCTATAAATCTGAGAAGGGGGAGGGCTGACCTAGAATCAGTTTTTCATTTAGATCAGAATGAAGAAGTCTACATGGACAGGGGGGGGGGCCTGACCCTAGGTCAGCACACCTACTCTGCCACCCCCCCCCCTCCCTGGAGACACTGGGGAGGGGGTCTGTATTAGGAGTGAGACACTGGGGAGGGGGTCTGTATTAGGAGTGAGACACTGGGGAGGGGGTCTGTATTAGGAGTGAGACACTGGGGAGGGGGTCTGTATTAGGAGTGAGACATTGGGGAGGGGGTCTGTATTAGGAGTGAGACACTGGGGAGGGGGGTCTGTATTAGGAGTGAGACACTGGGGAGGGGATCTGTATTAGGAGTGAGACATTGGGGAGGGGGTCTGTATTAGGAGTGAGACACTGGGGAGGGGGTCTGTATTAGGAGTGTGACACTGGGGAGGGGGTCTGTATTAGGAGTGAGACATTGGGGAGGGGGTCTGTATTAGGAGTGAGACACTGGGTAGGGGGTCTGTATTAGGAGTGAGACACTGGGGAGGGGGTCTGTTTAAGGTGTGAGACACTGGGTAGGGGGTCTGTATGAGGGGTGAGACTGAGGAGAACAGCTGCAGATACTGTATATTCAGACAATTCAATATTCTGTCCACTAAAACACTCCCTGTAAAACCAAACCTCAGTTTATATGACTTTCACTCCCTAAACAAGGCTTCTGGCTGAGCTCCCTGCTTTTATTACTCCTCTGGTCTTCCACTGGTCTGAAAGACTTTTAGGAAAACAAATTCATCTTGTAAAATAAAAACTTGGAGACTCGGTTTAAGACCTTTCGGAAGCTTTGAGATCTGGGGGTCTCAACAGAGGAGGCATTACCTACTCTGACTGACCTTGGTTTCAGCTGCCCCCGGTGGATTTATCTCTTGACATTTCAACTATTGTCTCAACTGCTGTTTTCTGAAGCCACTAGTGTTGTAGTTGAAGTGCCAAAGGGGACAGAGACACTGGAAGACAAACCTCTGGCTTTATCGGAGCTGACTGAGCTCCATTATAGCTTGTAGTCAAATTGGGCAAGTATAAACAAGTTCATTCAAAGGGGCCCTTCCTGAGACAGCCTTTTGTTGTGAGTGTGTGCATTCAGGAACGTCTGTGTATTCTAACCCCATGTACTGTATGGTAAGTAGATGTACAGCGAGACACATGACTGATCCTACACCTAATTACAATTTAACGCTAATATCTGTATCACTCTCTATTGTCATACTTCTTAGCCAATAGAAATAAACATGAGAGCACCGACAGGCATGATACATACACAGCATGAGCCAATAACCGTTCTTTCTTGAAACTAAGGAAAGTACATTTATGAGGTTTTATCAAATAAAAAGAGCAATTCATTCATCACTTTAATTAGATTTGGCTCTGAAGTTGCTGATAGTTATCAGCAAAAACAAAAGGGGTGAGAGATACAATTGTATTGTGGGATTCATCATTTGAAGTATCCACAGAATGGTGCTAATGTGATGGGGTGGATGAGAGCATCTTCAGTCATATTCATGGTAGAGCTAATTGTGTCAGCCTAATCTTATATCTGTGACTTGGCAGTACATCAGTGGATTACGGGCACAATATGGTGCTATTATTTCATAGCGATTTGCATAAGACGTTTAAAAAGTGCCAGAGATACTTACTGGAGCGTGGAAACATGATTTTATTCCATCTCAGAGTGCTTCGATGTGGTTAACAAAATTAGAACCTCTGTTTTATTGTTAATTGTGATTTGCCTCCAGGTGGGATTGTGAGAGGCTTTGATTGGTTGAGTTTGGTAGCTGTGCTTTAATTATTAATGTGCAATAGGCTGGGTGGATGGATGGATGGATGGATGGGTGGGTGGGTGGATGGGTGGATGGGATAAATGATGGATAGGTGGATGACTGGAGGGATAGATGGGTGGATGGAGATTAGCACAAGTGGAACCTACATGTAGGATGGTTATTCTTTCATCGTCATCAGTGACTTAACATGGTCATCAGTGACTTAACATGGTCATCAGTGGCTTAACATGGTCATCAGTGACTTAAAATCATCATCAGTGGCTTAACCAGGTCATCAAATCAAATCAAATGTATTTATATAGCCCTTCGTACATCAGCTGATATCTCAAAGTGCTGTACAGAAACCCAGCCTAAAACCCCAAACAGCAAGCAATGCAGGTGTAGAAGCACGGTGGCTAGGAAAAACTCCCTAGAAAGGCCAAAACCTAGGAAGAAACCTAGAGAGGAACCAGGCTATGTGGGGTGGCCAGTCCTCTTCTGGCTGTGCCGGGTGGAGATTATAACAGAACATGGCCAAGATGTTCAAATGTTCATAAATGACCAGCATGGTCGTGTAATAATAAGGCAGAACAGTTGAAACTGGAGCAGCAGCACGGTCAGATGGACTGGGGACAGCAAGGAATCATCATGTCAGGTAGTCCTGGTGCATGGTCCTAGTGCTCAGGTCCTCCGAGAGAGAGAAAAAAAGAGAGAATTAGAGAGAGCATATGTGGGGTGGCCAGTCCTCTTCTGGCTGTGCCAGGTGGAGATTATAACAGAATATGGCCAAGATGTTCAAATGTTCATAAATGATCAGCATGTTCGAATAATAAGAAGGCAGAACAGTTGAAACTGGAGCAGCAGCACGGCCAGGTAGACTGGGGACAGCAAGGAGTCATCATGTCAGGTAATCCTGGGACTACCGCCCCGTAGCACTCACATCCGTCATCATGAAGTGCTTTGAGAGACTAGTCAAGGACCATATCACCTCCACCCTACCTGACACCCTTGACCCACTCCAATTTGCTTACCGCCCAAATAGGTCCACAGACGATGCAATCTCAACCACACTGCACACTGCCCTAACCCATCTGGACAAGAGGAATACCTATGTGAGAATGCTGTTCATCGACTACAGCTCGGCATTCAACACCATAGTACCCTCCAAGCTCGTCATCAAGCTCGAGACCCTGGGTCTCGACCCCGCCCTGTGCAACTGGGTACTGGACTTCCTGACGGGCCGCCCCCAGGTGGTGAGGGTAGGCAACAACATCTCCTCCCCGCTGATCCTCAACACTGGGGCCCCACAAGGGTGCGTTCTGAGCCCTCTCCTGTACTCCCTGTTCACCCACGACTGCGTGGCCACGCACGCCCCCAACTCAATCATCAAGTTTGCGGACGACACAACAGTGGTAGGCTTGATTACCAACAACGACGAGACGGCCTACAGGGAGGAGGTGAGGGCCCTCGGAGTGTGGTGTCAGGAAAATAACCTCACACTCAACGTCAACAAAACTAAGGAGATGATTGTGGACTTCAGGAAACAGCAGAGGGAACACCCCCCCATCCACATCGATGGAACAGTAGTGGAGAGGGTAGCAAGTTTTAAGTTCCTCGGCATACACATCACAGACAAACTGAATTGGTCCACTCACACAGACAGCATCGTGAAGAAGGCGCAGCAGCGCCTCTTCAACCTCAGGAGGCTGAAGAAATTCGGCTTGTCACCAAAAGCACTCACAAACTTCTACAGATGCACAATCGAGAGCATCCTGGCGGGCTGTATCACCGCCTGGTATGGCAACTGCACCGCCCTCAACCGTAAGGCTCTCCAGAGGGTAGTGAGGTCTGCACAACGCATCACCGGGGGCAAACTACCTGCCCTCCAGGACACCTACACCACCCGATGCTACAGGAAGGCCATAAAGATCATCAAGGACATCAACCATCCGAGCCACTGCCTGTTCACCCCGCTGTCATCCAGAAGGCGAGGTCAGTACAGGTGCATCAAAGCTGGGACCGAGAGACTGAAAAACAGCTTCTATCTCAAGGCCATCAGACTGTTAAACAGCCACCACTAACATTGAGTGGCTACTGCCAACACACTGTCAATGCCACTGACTCTACTCCAGCCACTTTAATCATGGGAATTGATGGGAAATGATGTAAATATATCACTAGCCACTTTAAACAATGCTACCTTATATAATGTTACTTACCCTACATTATTCATCTCATATGCATACGTAGATACTGTACTCTATATCATCGACTGCATCCTTATGTAATACATGTATCACTAGCCACTTTAACTATGCCACTTGGTTTACATACTCATCTCATATGTATATACTGTACTCGATATCATCTACTGTATCTTGCCTATGCTGCTCTGTACCATCACTCATTCATATATCCTTATGTACATATTCTTTATCCCCTTACACTGTGTATAAGACAGTAGTTTTTTTTGGAATTGTTAGTTAGATTACTTGTTCGTTATTACTGCATTGTCGGAACTAGAAGCACAAGCATTTCGCTACACTCGCATTAACATCTGCTAACCATGTGTATGTGACAAATAAATTTGATTTGATTTGATTTGATTTGATTTGATTTGGGGCATGGTCCTAGGGCTCAGGTCCTCCGAGAGAGAGAAAGAAAGAGAGAAGGAGAGAATTAGAGAACGCACACTTAGATTCACACAGGACACTGAATAGGACAGGAGAAGTACTCCAGATATAACAAACTGACCCTAGCCCCCCGACACATAAACTACTGCAGCATAAATACTGGAGGCTGAGACAGGAGGTCATCAGTAACTTAACATGGTCATCAGTGACTTAACACTGTCATCAGTGGCTTAACATGGTCATCAGTGGTTTAACATGGTCATCATTGACTTAACATGGTCATCAGTGACTTAACACCGTCATCAGTGGCTTAACATGGTCATCAGTGACTTAACCAGGTCATCAGTGACTTAACATGGTCATCATTGACTTAACACCGTCATCAGTGACTTAACATGGTCATCAGTGACTTAAAATCATCATCAGTGACTTAAAATCATCATCATTGACTTAACCAGGTCATCAGTGACTTAACATGGTCATCATTGACTTAACATGGTCATCATTGACTTAACACCGTCATCAGTGACTTAACATGGTCATCATTGACTTAACACCGTCATCAGTGACTTAACATGGTCTTCAGTGACGTAACATTGTCATCAGTGTCTTAAAGTCATCATCAGCTCAACAAAGAACCCATTCATGTATCCATCTTCCTTTTGTATAGCTGTTAAACATTAATGGGATGATTTGTGGAAGAATTGGCTACGTAATAGCTGTTTGTATCATCAGGGGACACAAGCCCTCAGGAATCAAGACTTATCAATTCTCTTTTCATACTCAATCAGCACAAACATGAATTGGAGCCTGGTTGAATGCACTGCATTGTTGAATATACAGTATTCTCAAACAGGAACTTTCAGGGAGCAAGAAATACGAGAAGACTGAAGGAACTTATGGAATTAATTAACCTGAAAACACTGCCGCATAATGTCTTAACTGGCCGTACATATGTATAAGTTCCTTGTAGTGTATGAGAGAGAGAGAGAGAGAGAGAGAGAGAGAGGGAGAGAGAGAGAGAGAGAGAGAGAGAGAGAGAGAGAGAGAGAGAGAGAGAGAGAGAGAGAGAGAGAGAGAGAGAGAGAGAGAAAGAGAGAGAGACCCCACAGAGCCCCAGGACAGTAACACAATTAGACCCAACCAAATCATGAGAAAGCAAAAATATTATTACTTGACACATTGGAAAGAATTAACAAAAAATAGAGCAAACTAGAATGTTATTTGGCCCTAAACAGCAGAATACCTGACCACTGTGACCGACCCAAACTTAAGGAAAGCTTTGACTATGTACAGACTCAGTGAGCCTTGCTATTGAGAAAAGCCGCCGTAGGCAGACCTGGCTCTCAAGAGAAGCCAGGCTATGTGCACACTGCCTACAAAATTAGGTGGAAACTGAGCTGCACTTCCTAACCTCCTGCCCAATGTATGACCATATTAGAGACACATATTTCCCTCAGATTACAGACCCACAAGGAATTGGAAAACAAATACAATTTTGATCAACTCCCATATCTACTGGGTGAAATACCACAGTGTGCCATCGCAGCAGCAATATTTGTGACCTGTTGCCACAAGAAAAGGGCAACCAGTGAAGAACAAACAGCATTGTAAATACAACCCATATTTATGCTTATTTATTTTCTCTTTTGTACTTTTTCACTATTTGCACATTGTTACAACACTGTATAAAGACATAATATGACATTTATAATGTCTTTATTATTTTGGAACTTCTGTGAGTTTAATGTTTACTGTTCATTTGTATTGTTTATTTCACTTTGTATATTATCTACCTCACTTGCTTTGGCAATGTTAACACATGTTTCCCATGCCAATAAAGCACCTTGAATTGAATTGAGAGAGAGAAAGGGAGAGAGAGACTATTTAACAATCGAGCCTGATCCTATCTCATCTTGGATGGGCGTGGGTGATTGACTGTCCATTCCCCCAGCCCCTACTTCTCGTCCTTGCTGCTTCTCAAAAGCTCATTACTGCGCCACTAAATCATGTATTTCTCCCTCACAGGCACTGTGGTTTAACTCATACTAATAAAGCCAATTCCATTATGGATGCCGGTGCTGCAAGTCTTGGATAGGCTGTTGATGGGTTTGAGAGAGGCAATACCATAGAAATTGAATCACTACAAAAGTAAATTGCTGCGTTCTGATGGGCTTTTCCCTTTCTAGTAATTATATTTCTATGGGTAGTCCTCAGTAGATGGATCAGCAACATCCTCCCCTAACACAATTCATCTGGGTGTATTTCATCTCCCCTAACACAATTCATCTGGGTGTATTTCATCTCCCCTAACACAATTTATCTGTGTGTATTTCATCTCCCCTAACACAATTCATCTGGGTGTATTTAATCCTCCCCTAACACAATTCATCTGGGTGGTGTATTTCATCCCACCTAACACCATCTTGATGGTGTATTTCATCTCACCTAACACCATCTTGATGGTGTATTTAATCCTCCCCTAACACAATTCATCTGGGTGGTGTATTTCATCTCACCTAACACCATCTTGATGGTGTATTTCATCTCACCTAACACCATCTTGATGGTGTATTTAATCCTCCCCTAACACAATTCATCTGGGTGGTGTATTTTATCTCACCTAACACCATCTTGATGGTGTATTTAATCCTCCCCTAACACAATTCATCTTGATGGATTCTCTTACTTTCTCCTGTGTTTTTGTTCTACCCTGTTATTTTTAGTGTTACATTGATATTGATTACTGTATTGTTGGGTTTGATTAATTGTTCAGCGGTCTTATTGCTTGGGGGTAGAAGCTGTTAAGGAGCCTTTTGGTCCTAGACTTGGCGCTCTGTTACCGCTTGCCGTGCAGTAGCAGAGAGAACAGTCTATGACTTGGGTGACTGGAGACTTTGACAATTTTTTGGGCTTTCCTCTGACACCGCCTATTATATAGGTCCTGGATGTCAGGAAGCTTGGCCCCAGTGATGTACTGGGCCGTACACATTACCCTCTGTAGCGCCATACGGTCAGATGCCGAGCAATTGCCATACCAGGCGGCGATGTAACCGGTCGGGATGCTCTCGATGGTGTAGAACTTCTTGAGGATCTGGGGACCCATGCCAAATCTTTTCAGTCTCCTGAGGGTGAAAAGGTGTTGTCGTGCCCTCTTCACGACTGTCTTGGTGTGTTTGGACCATGATAGTTTGTTGAGATGTTGCCGTTAGTTCCGATTCTCAAGCTTGTAAACAATTTATTTGTATTGCTGTGGGTCATGCATTTTTTTATTTGTGTCTCAACACCCAGAAATAAAGGTAAAATAAATGTGATGTACTGTAATTTTCCATCCCATCCAAAAATGTATGATAGGCTATTTATTTTTATACCTCTTATTTAACCAGGCAAGTTAGTTAAGAACAAATTCTTATTTTCAGTGACAGCCTAGGAACAGTGGGTTAACTGCCTGTTCAGGGGCAGATTTGTACCTTGTCAGCTCGGGGATATGAACTTGCAACCTTTCGGTTACTAGTCCAATGCTCTAACCACTAGGCTACCCTGCCTCCCCAGGGTAGCCTAGTGTGCTTTAGTAGGTCTAAACTTAGTCGCAAAAGTAAGTGAATCCAGTAGAAGTTCCACTCGGTGTATTGTGTCTTTGTGTAACAGGGCTGTTCCAGGCCTAACTCACTCACCCTGCCTTACCTAAATGGAAAATAGACACCGGACTTCAACCTCTGACTGCAGGATAAATGTGTCACCTACAGTGAAAAGGAAGGTCGCATTAATTCTTAACGATCTTGTCGCAGTGTCAAACTACAGGCTGAATGAATTAAAACAGAAATGATTCACGTGAGACTATTCGTTCCATCCATTGATTGCCTCACATACAAAAATAAAGAGCAACCCAAATTAGAAAACATGCAGGTCCAACTGCAACGGGCAGTTTATCTGAATTCAAGAGATCATGTTAAGAACCCTCTTTTGATGAATGACATGTTAATAATGCTGCATTAAACTGTTATTATGACTATAGCACAGATGTCTGTGGGCTCCTTAGATAGATACATTGCTTTGAGTGTTCAGCGTGTGTATCTGATGGCTGCAACCATTTCTAATAGGGGGGTCGTTGTTTTGCAAGCTCGATATATTCTCCCATTTCCCCCGTCAAACCATATACTCTAAGTGTACAAAAATGCAACTGTAAATCAATTATCGAGACGTGTTAAACATTTGGTAACATTTTGTTGGTTAAATTATTTTTGATCAGTAGGTGCACCGGGTTTTGCTTAACCCACGGTAAGATAGATGGTACAGTCAATCAGAGAGGCAGGCAGCGGCTGTCGGTCCGGTACCGATATTCGACAAGCAGTCCTATTGCTACAATTAAGTCTCTGCCTAGCTCGGACTTTTCCTTTGGTCAACTCTGTTGATATTAATTTGTCATACAATATGATCTGACAGTGACAGGGTCTGTAGTTCAAGAGTAAATAAGAGAGACGTACATAGACTACTTTTCATCGTGATTTTTCTGTCTAGTTATTCTTTCATTTGATTCCCCTTCCGTTCCCTCTTGGATTTACGAAGAGCATGTTGGTGATCTGAGTCTACAGAGAGTTTTTCTCCTGTCCTTCGATATATTTGAGGAATGACTGCAACTGGAAAGGGACTGACAATCGCTTGAATGGAAAAAATGGAATACAACGATCTTGAGAAAAACATTGAGGAGAAACTGACATTAACAGATACATGTAAGTTATTTTATACTCGCCACCATAAGACACATTAGCCACACTTAATGCGGGGATCAAATTAACAATCAAATATATTTCAACAGGATGGAATGCTTGGAGTAAATGTGTTGGTATTCATAGACGTGTTGATAAAATCTGTGTGCCTGCGCATGCATTGTGTTTGATCTGTTCAATCAAAATCAACAAGCCACCATTTGAATAGGCATTAACATAAACATTCATTTTTAAAAAAACTGTAAAAAAAACATAATATCTTATTGATTGATACCCTACTATTCCTAACAGACATTTTTTCACTAAAGCAGCAATGCCGGTTTTTTGTTGCCTTTTGGCCACCTGCTCTCCGGATTAAATGACCAGAAAGATGCATGTTCAATATAGTGCAAAATGCCCTGACATCGTTCCTTGGCCAGAGAGCTGGGAAATACTGCGACCTATGTGTAATTCTTTATTACCTTCCAATACCAATGAACCAATCCAGCACCAGGCACAACAAACAATGCCGTTTTCAAATTAACCTGACTTTGGAAATCTGCTGGTCTCTCTACAGTGTCCAGTTGCTGTAAGCGTCAAACCCTATACCTCAAAATAGATTACCATAGCAGACCAGCACCTTGGTAACAAACAATAATATTCCACCAGTAAACCTGGCCCATGCAGTCAGTTAGCTCTGGTCCAAGGCCTAGTGCACGTTCGCCCTGGACCAGAGCCAGCAGTGGTCTGGCCTGGTCTGATTACACCCTCTAGTCATGAACCAGCTGATAGCAGTGATGGCTGTTATCTTGACCATCATAATGCCTTGTAATAACATTTGTGTTTGAATGGTGATTTGATGGTGTGAACAATAGGCTAACATATTGGGATGTACAGTGTTGTATTCCACAAGTCTTGTGGATGGTTTGGTCACTGGAGGCTGGTAAGGGTAACCCTGCTCTTCCTCTTGATGAGGAAGGCAGGCACTTGATGGAGGCAGAACCGCTGTGCTGCAGCTCTTCATCATTCCAGAAGCACAGTACTACTGACCTCCAGCACTGTGACAGGAGAACCCTGTTTCTCTTGTCCTGTGTTTGATTTGACCTCCAGCACTGTGACAGGAGAACCCTGTTTCTCTTGTCCTGTGTTTGATTTGACCTCCAGCACTGTAACAGGAGAACCCTGTTTCTCTTGTCCTGTGGCTGGTGTTTGATTTGACCTCCAGCACTGTAACAGGAGAACCCTGTTTCTCTTGTCCTGTGTTTGATTTGACCTCCAGCACTGTAACAGGAGAACCCTGTTTCTCTTGTCCTGTGTTTGATTTGACCTCCAGCACTGTAACAGGAGAACCCTGTTTCTCTTGTCCTGTGGCTGGTGTTTGATTTGACCTCCAGCACTGTGACAGGAGAACCCTGTTTCTCTTGTCCTGTGGCTGGTGTTTGATTTGACCTCCAGCACTGTGACAGGAGAACCCTGTTTCTCACGCTGCTTTTATGATAGTTTACCTTTCCTGTGGAATAGGTTTGCTCTGCTCTATGCAGACAGACAGAGAAAAAGACAGACAGACAGACCGAGAAAGAGACAGACAGACAGACCGAGAAAGAGACAGACAGACAGACAGACAGACCGAGAAAGAGACAGACAGACAGACAGACCGAGAAAGAGACAGACAGACAGACAGACAGACCGAGAAAGAGACAGACAGACACTTTATATGGAATAGGTGGCCATTTTGGACGCGACCCTACTGCAGTTAGACTCTCCCCTTGACCCCCCGTCATCTCTCTTGGAGCAGTGCCATGATCCCGGGTAGACTGGAGAGGGACACTGACTGTAGAGGGACACTGACTGTAGAGGGACACTGACTGTAGAGGGACACTGACTGTAGAGGGACACTGACTGTAGAGGGACACTGACTGTAGAGGGACACTGAGACACTGACTGGAGAGGGACGCTGACTGGAGAGGGACGCTGACTGGAGAGGGACGCTGACTGGAGAGGGACGATGACTGGAGAGGGACGCTGACTGGAGAGGGACGCTGACTGGAGAGGGACGCTGACTGGAGAGGGACGCTGACTGGAGAGGGACGCTGACTGGAGAGGGACGCTGACTGGAGAGGGACGCTGACTGGAGAGGGACGCTGACTGGAGAGGGACGCTGACTGGAGAGGGACGCTGACTGGAGAGGGACACTGACTGGAGAGGGACACTGACTGGAGAGGGACGCTGACTGGAGAGGGCCACCATGACATTGAGACAGAGAGACAAGCACCAGAATCCTCTTGTAAGAGCAACATTAGTGGCTTTGTAGTTGAGGCAGCCATGAGACTAAGCCCCTCCAAGAAGCTCTGTTTGCAGCTCACAAAAGGGTTACATCCCGAATGGCCCCCTATTCCCTCTATAGTACACTACTTTTGACTGGAGCCCTATGGACCTTGGTCAGAGGTAGTGCACTGTAAAAGGAATAGGGTGGTATTTGGGACCACAAAAGGAATGGCAGTGAGGCACCCGTTTCCTTGTCAAGACAATGAATCAGCTTTTGTTTAATGCAGACAGAAAGTTTTTTTCAACATGTGTGGTATTGTATATGATTTCACTGAAATCCCGAGGACTGGCAGTATACTGCAAGTGTTTGTAAGTCTGTTCCGTGGTATATAAGGCCTACTATCAGTCACGATCTGAACTGACAAAAGTTTTTTTCCGTTTCAAAACACGCCTTGTTGAAGATTTTATTTATCTTCTTGGTTGCAATTTTTTTTTTTAAACTGGAGAACTTTGAATAGAGCTCCAAGACAATAGAGCTTCTCTTCTGTGGAAGTAATCATGGGACGTGGACTGACGTGGACCCTCTTCCACTCTCTCAAAGTTTTCCTGATGCAATGTTCCTGGCCCACATTCAAGATCACAGTTGGCCTGGAAATGTAGTCTGTGTCCCAAATCGTACCCTATCCCCTACATAGAGCACTTATTTTGACCAGAACTCTATGGGCTCTGGTCCAAAGTAGTGCACTATATAGGAATAGGATACCATTTGGGACTTAGACGTAGATTTGGGCTTCAGCACAACCCCCCCCCCCCCACCACCACCACCACAGAAGTTCCCTCATTCTCTCTCATTAAAACAGTTGAAAAACAAATGGTTTTTGATGACAAAACCATTTGTTTTTCAACTGTCATACACATGATTAAGATAACATTTTGCATACCGTGTTGTGATTACCATTCCATTTACTGCTAAGAGAGGGGCTGAATTAGAGGGGTAGACTGACTATGGAAAATAACAAAGTACCTTCTCTCATTTCTCCTTTAGTCAGACATGTTGAAATTCTCAGTTTCAGTTTTGTCTCCTATTGGCAGGGGTACTGTGTGTTTGTGCATTCGGGAGAGGAGGGGTTGGGATGGGTGTGGAAGGGCCATGTTAGAATGTGAGGTATTCTTCTCCAGAGGCCCATATCTGCTGCGAGCGAGCAGGGGGGAGTAACGGGTCAGGAGGGGAGCTAGGGATGTTATTGTGGCATTAGCTGGGTCAGTAGGCGTCTGAGGAGGGAGGGAGGGAGGTGTCTGTTTCTCAGGCAGACAGATCTGGGCTCAGCTTCCTAAAAAACATCTTAAAGGGATACTTCAGGATTTTGGAAATGAAGCCCTTTATCTCCTTCCTCAGAAGCAGATGAACTCGTGGAAACCATTTGTATGTCTCCGTGTCCAGTTTGAAGGAAGTTACTAACTAGCTTTAGCACACTTGCTAACTAGCATTAGTGTAATGACGTCAGCAGATGTCACAAAGTGCTGTACAGAAACCGAGCCTAAAACCCCAAACAGCAAGCAATGCAGATGTAGAAACACGGCTAAGGCTAAGTTCATTGATAAAACCTTCATAGGAGCAATGTTACATCTCAGAGCTGTTTCCCAAAACCATTGTTACTAAAGTTGCACTTGAAAACGCTTGTTATTTACAGACTGACTGCCTCAGACCACTTAGAACAGCTAAGTGTTTCGTTAGATACAGGCCTACATAGAATATATCTGCTAAACATAGAATCAAGATGTCTGTTTCTCTGCGACCGAACTAAGCTGACTATAAATACAAAGTTGACAATGTCATTGGAATTGTTACAAACAAGGATAAAACAATGTTTGAAATGAAAACCCATATGACCAAATTTAAATGATAATTAACAGTACAGGCCACACAGGCATATAACTAAATAATATTTAAATAAATGTCATGTTCATTCAATTGAGATCTATATTATTATATATATATTTTTTAAAGTAAATATTTTCTTAATTCTATTTCTTGGACTGCACTGTCGGTTAAGGGCTTGTAAGTAATCATTTCACGGTGAGGTTGTATTCGACGCATGTGAGAAATAAACTACGTTTTGATTGGATTATTTTGCTAATTGTAGGCTACTGTCTGTCATTTCTGCCTCAATATATGTCATGGTGTGTAGCAACATGATGTGCCAAAGCTTGAATTTAACGCATCCTTATTCAGGAGATTTATATATTAGAATAAGTCGCCTCAATATTTGCCGCCAATAATAATAATATCTTTCTAGGAGCTGATGCGTCGTCAGTATTGTGGAATAATTATAATGTTAAGGTAAGATTTGAATGGTAATAGCTCATCCGAGAGCATCGCTGCCCTTTTCTTTCTTCTTCTCTCGATCCTATACGTATCGACGTATGTCTCCACGACGCACTTCGTGGACATTCTCTCTGCTGGTGTTTTGAGAAACGCATGTTACGTCTTCGTCCGTTGCAGGAACGACGCATCGTTAAAACACTCAGAAGCTAAAGTTCCATTGCTATCGGGAAACCGAGCCCAGAGCGCTCCACGTCAGCGAGCAGGAGCAGCCACATACACACACTCACCGTGCAGCTCAAGCTGGTATAAATCAGGGCCATGGTCACTGACCTCTCCCACAGGAACTAGAGGAAAAGCTCCATCCTGTAGTGCATAGAGACATCCTGTAGTGTATAGAGACAGACGAGGTCATCGCCTTAGAGGACGTCCCAAATGGCACCCTATTCCCTATTGGGTTCTCGTCAAAAGTAGGTTACTATGTAAGGAATAGGGTGCTATTTGGGATAGCAACCTATCCAGAGACGGGCTCACGTTTCCGCTCCCATTGTAAAACACTGAAGTCATTGATGACTAACGTAAGATTCTAATGTCTGTTTTCATGTTTTCAATTACTGAGGAATCATACTCATGTCTCTAGGCCTCTCATATTTTCCTCAGAGATCAATTTTACTGTGTCAAAACATTCTATTACACGTATAGGAAGGGAGAAACAATGGAATTCTGTGACAGAAATAGTTATTTCTAGGATTGCAAAGCTACCAAAGTTACCACAATATTCAGTAATTTTGTCATGGATTGGTAATTAACTGAAAATCTATCTAAATTTTGGTAATTTATACTTGAATAACTTTAACAAAATGTATTCATATACTTTTTAAAAAACGGTGTCCGTATTGTCCATGAGTTTCTAGTAGATAGACCATATGGTTCAAGAGTATTTAGCCTAATTAAGATTTTTGTTTTGTTTTTCTGTCTGACTGATAAGTTTCTATCTGCAAAAAGAGGAGATGATTGGCTTTGAAGTTCCGAACCCTTATTGGTTTGAATGGTGTCAGGTATTTCTATATTGTATTCTTCTGAACTTAGCAACATGAATTGGGGTATTAAGACTTCTATATAGGTAGAGCACATTGAATAGAACAAGGCTATGTCAATAACAACATTTGGACATAAATGCAGATACAACCTCATAGTCCCAAGCTCTCGATTTCATGCTGAAACCCTCATATTAACCCCCCATGGGATTTGCTAAATTGATGGTTTATGTTTAGGATATTACAGCTTTTTTCATTCTATTTGTAATAAATCATGTTTCCTGAGGGAACCATGAATAATGATGCGTGAGAAAGTTAGACGCACAAATATCACCCCCCCCCAAAAAAAAAAAATTCTAACCTCTCCTGTTATTGTAATTGTGAGAGGCTAGCAAAAGGGGGGGTAAAGTACGGTCCGCCGGGCACTTCAATCCAGCCTGCGAGACCACACATTTTTTTTAAAGTTGTATTATTATATATATACTATATACAGTGCCTTGCGAAAGTATTCGGCCCCCTTGAACTCTGCGACCTTTTGCCACATTTCAGGCTTCAAACATAAAGATATAAAACTGTATTTTTTTGTGAAGAATCAACAACAGGTGGGACACAATCATGAAGTGGAACGACATTTATTGGATATTTCAAACTTTTTTAACAAATCAAAAACTGAAAAATTGGGCGCCCTCGAGCCAAAAAGTTTGCCCACCCCTGGTCTAGCATGTCTTGGGGGTATGATATTTGGCATGTGTAACTTTCTCAGTCATTATTTATTTAACGATTCATTTGGGATTATCCGTAATCATGGTAGCATCCACATTAATGTAGAAGTGTTTAGAAACATATTCTTATTTACAATAAAAAATAACTCCAAAACGATACCGTACATTATTTACCATTCATTTCTATTGGGTACAAAATAATCTGAAACACAACCAAAACATCAGCCCTGGTCTAATACACCACACTGTAGCCTAAACATCAGCCCTGGTCTATTACACCACACTGTAGCCTAAACATCAGCCCTGGTCTAATACACCACACTGTAGCCTAAACATCAGCCCTGGTCTATTACACCACACTGTAGCCTAAACATCAGCCCTGGTCTAATACACCACACTGTAGCCTAAACATCAGCCCTGGTCTATTACACCACACTGTAGCCTAAACATCAGCCCTGGTCTATTACACCACACTGTAGCCTAAACATCAGCCCTGGTCTATTACACCACACAGTAGCCTAAACATCAGCCCTGGTCTATTACACCACACTGTAGCCTAAACATCAGCCCTGGTCTAATACACCACACAGTAGCCTAAACATCAGCCCTGGTCTATTACACCACACTGTAGCCTAAACATCAGCCCTGGTCTATTACACCACACTGTAGCCTAAACATCAGCCCTGGTCTATTACACCACACTGTAGCCTAAACATCAGCCCTGGTCTATTACACCACACTGTAGCCTAAACATCAGCCCTGGTCTATTACACCACACTGTAGCCTAAACATCAGCCCTGGTCTATTACAACACACTGTAGCCTAAACATCAGCCCTGGTCTATTACACCACACTGTAGCCTAAACATCAGCCCTGGTCTATTACAACACACTGTAGCCTAAACATCAGCCCTGGTCTATTACACCACACTGTAGCCTAAACATCAGCCCTGGTCTATTACACCACACTGTAGCCTAAACATCAGCCCTGGTCTATTACACCACACTGTAGCCTAAACATCAGCCCTGGTCTATTACAACACACTGTAGCCTAAACATCAGCCCTGGTCTATTACACCACACTGTAGCCTAAACATCAGCCCTGGTCTATTACACCACACTGTAGCCTAAACATCAGCCCTGGTCTAATACACCACACTGTAGCCTAAACATCAGCCCTGGTCTATTACAACACACTGTAGCCTAAACATCAGCCCTGGTCTATTACACCACACTGTAGCCTAAACATCAGCCCTGGTCTATTACACCACACTGTAGCCTAAACATCAGCCCTGGTCTATTACACCACACTGTAGCCTAAACATCAGCCCTGGTCTATTACACCACACTGTAGCCTAAACATCAGCCCTGGTCTAATACACCACACTGTAGCCTAAACATCAGCCCTGGTCTATTACACCACACTGTAGCCTAAACATCAGCCCTGGTCTATTATACCACACTGTAGCCTAAACATCAGCCCTGGTCTATTACACCACACTGTAGCCTAAACATCAGCCCTGGTCTATTACACCACACTGTAGCCTAAACATCAGCCCTGGTCTATTACACCACACTGTAGCCTAAACATCAGCCCTGGTCTATTACACCACACTGTAGCCTAAACATCAGCCCTGGTCTAATTCACCACACTGTAGCCTAAACATCAGCCCTGGTCTATTACACCACACTGTAGCCTAAACATCAGCCCTGGTCTATTACACCACACTGTAGCCTAAACATCAGCCCTGGTCTATTACAACACACTGTAGCCTAAACATCAGCCCTGGTCTATTACAACACACTGTAGCCTAAACATCAGCCCTGGTCTATTACACCACACTGTAGCCTAAACATCAGCCCTGGTCTATTACACCACACTGTAGCCTAAACATCAGCCCTGGTCTATTACACCACACTGTAGCCTAAACATCAGCCCTGGTCTATTACACCACACTGTAGCCTAAACATCAGCCCTGGTCTATTACAACACACTGTAGCCTAAACATCAGCCCTGGTCTATTACACCACACTGTAGCCTAAACATCAGCCCTGGTCTATTACACCACACTGTAGCCTAAACATCAGCCCTGGTCTATTACACCACACTGTAGCCTAAACATCAGCCCTGGTCTATTACACCACACTGTAGCCTAAACATCAGCCCTGGTCTAATACACCACACTGTAGCCTAAACATCAGCCCTGGTCTATTACACCACACTGTAGCCTAAACATCAGCCCTGGTCTAATACACCACACTGTAGCCTAAACATCAGCCCTGGTCTATTACACCACACTGTAGCCTAAACATCAGCCCTGGTCTAATACACCACACTGTAGCCTAAACATCAGCCCTGGTCTATTACACCACACTGTAGCCTAAACATCAGCCCTGGTCTATTACACCACACTGTAGCCTAAACATCAGCCCTGGTCTATTACACCACACTGTAGCCTAAACATCAGCCCTGGTCTATTACACCACACTGTAGCCTAAACATCAGCCCTGGTCTAATACACCACACTGTAGCCTAAACATCAGCCCTGGTCTAATACACCACACAGTAGCCTAAACATCAGCCCTGGTCTATTACACCACACTGTAGCCTAAACATCAGCCCTGGTCTATTACAACACACTGTAGCCTAAACATCAGCCCTGGTCTATTACACCACACTGTAGCCTAAACATCAGCCCTGGTCTATTACAACACACTGTAGCCTAAACATCAGCCCTGGTCTATTACACCACACTGTAGCCTAAACATCAGCCCTGGTCTATTACACCACACTGTAGCCTAAACATCAGCCCTGGTCTATTACACCACACTGTAGCCTAAACATCAGCCCTGGTCTATTACACCACACTGTAGCCTAAACATCAGCCCTGGTCTATTACACCACACTGTAGCCTAAACATCAGCCCTGGTCTAATACAACACACAGTAGCCTAAACATCAGCCATGGTCTATTACACCACACTGTAGCCTAAACATCAGCCCTGGTCTATTACACCACACTGTAGCCTAAACATCAGCCCTGGTCTATTACACCACACTGTAGCCTAAACATCAGCCCTGGTCTATTACACCACACTGTAGCCTAAACATCAGCCCTGGTCTATTACACCACACTGTAGCCTAAACATCAGCCCTGGTCTATTACAACACACTGTAGCCTAAACATCAGCCCTGGTCTATTACACCACACTGTAGCCTAAACATCAGCCCTGGTCTATTACAACACACTGTAGCCTAAACATCAGCCCTGGTCTATTACACCACACTGTAGCCTAAACATCAGCCCTGGTCTATTACACCACACTGTAGCCTAAACATCAGCCCTGGTCTATTACACCACACTGTAGCCTAAACATCAGCCCTGGTCTATTACAACACACTGTAGCCTAAACATCAGCCCTGGTCTATTACACCACACTGTAGCCTAAACATCAGCCCTGGTCTATTACACCACACTGTAGCCTAAACATCAGCCCTGGTCTAATACACCACACTGTAGCCTAAACATCAGCCCTGGTCTATTACAACACACTGTAGCCTAAACATCAGCCCTGGTCTATTACACCACACTGTAGCCTAAACATCAGCCCTGGTCTATTACACCACACTGTAGCCTAAACATCAGCCCTGGTCTATTACACCACACTGTAGCCTAAACATCAGCCCTGGTCTATTACACCACACTGTAGCCTAAACATCAGCCCTGGTCTAATACACCACACTGTAGCCTAAACATCAGCCCTGGTCTATTACACCACACTGTAGCCTAAACATCAGCCCTGGTCTATTATACCACACTGTAGCCTAAACATCAGCCCTGGTCTATTACACCACACTGTAGCCTAAACATCAGCCCTGGTCTATTACACCACACTGTAGCCTAAACATCAGCCCTGGTCTATTACACCACACTGTAGCCTAAACATCAGCCCTGGTCTATTACACCACACTGTAGCCTAAACATCAGCCCTGGTCTAATTCACCACACTGTAGCCTAAACATCAGCCCTGGTCTATTACAACACACTGTAGCCTAAACATCAGCCCTGGTCTATTACACCACACTGTAGCCTAAACATCAGCCCTGGTCTATTACAACACACTGTAGCCTAAACATCAGCCCTGGTCTATTACAACACACTGTAGCCTAAACATCAGCCCTGGTCTATTACACCACACTGTAGCCTAAACATCAGCCCTGGTCTATTACACCACACTGTAGCCTAAACATCAGCCCTGGTCTATTACACCACACTGTAGCCTAAACATCAGCCCTGGTCTATTACACCACACTGTAGCCTAAACATCAGCCCTGGTCTATTACAACACACTGTAGCCTAAACATCAGCCCTGGTCTATTACACCACACTGTAGCCTAAACATCAGCCCTGGTCTATTACACCACACTGTAGCCTAAACATCAGCCCTGGTCTATTACACCACACTGTAGCCTAAACATCAGCCCTGGTCTATTACACCACACTGTAGCCTAAACATCAGCCCTGGTCTAATACACCACACTGTAGCCTAAACATCAGCCCTGGTCTATTACACCACACTGTAGCCTAAACATCAGCCCTGGTCTAATACACCACACTGTAGCCTAAACATCAGCCCTGGTCTATTACACCACACTGTAGCCTAAACATCAGCCCTGGTCTAATACACCACACTGTAGCCTAAACATCATCTGCACAACACCATCTTGATAAGCAACTCGGGTGTGTTTCTGGGTTGGATCAAATGCCTGCATGCCCACTAGCTCTCCATGTGGAGGGTTGACCACATGTGTTTTATACAGTAGCCTAACAGTGTCGTTTTTCTCATTTGTGAGGGGTTAAGTGCCTTAATCAAGGACACGAAGGCAGGAGATAGTAGGCCTACATGGGATCAGAAACTAGCAGCCTTCTGCTATGCTGACCTTTTCATGTACGTAGACACCACCATTTATTGGTCATGGAAATTTGGTTAAAAGTCGTGGAAAAGTCATGGAATTCCATCTGTCAAAATGCGTAGGAACCCTTAACAGGGAATAATCAGAGGTCTCTATAGCATAATGCATAATGCCATTTGATTTCTGTAAAGGACTTGGAAAAAGTCAACTCCTGCGCCTCTTTCATCCAAGTCAAGCACGGGTTATTCTATTATTATTTTTATTATTTTTAATTTTTTTAATCCTTTATTTATCCCCAATTTCGATCTTGTCTCATCGCTGCAATTCCCCAATATGCTCGGGTGGCGAAGGTTGAGTCTTGAGTCCCCCGAAACATGTGTCGCCAAACCGCGCTTCTTAACACCCGACCGCTTAACCCGGAACACAGCCGCACTAATGTGTCGGAAGAAACACCGTTCAACTGACGGACTGAGGTCAGCCTGCAAGCGCCCGGCCCGCCACAAGGAGTCGCTAGAGCTCGATGAGCCAAGTAAAGCCCCTCCCAGCCAAACCCTCCTTTAACCCGTAGATGCTGGGCCAATTGACTCCCGGTCACAGCCAGTTGTGACACAGCCCGCGATCGAACCCCGGTCTGTAGTGACACCTCTAGCACCACTCGGGAGGCACAAGCACTGGTTATTCTATTGGTAAACTTGGAAAGTTCCAGTACCCTCGCTTTGCCACCTTAGCTGCGTCACTCCCATGATCACTCCCAGATGCTTGAATTAGACACTCTGCCCGACCAAACAAAATAGCACAAGACAACAAAACATGGTAAGAATGTAAGAAATGTTCTTGCCTTGGATTTGAATATAAGAGCTCCACTTGAGCCGAAAACAGCCACATCAGTGGCAGGGATGTTGAGAAGACTGATGAATATGAGGAAAACCTTTCATGTCTGGCTATGAGCTATGTTAAAATGCTATTGTTTTTAACGGTAAACTATTGCCTCATCCGTTATCCCTTGTTACTACCTTTCTTACCCAAAGATCCAATTTTATTGAAATGCTTCCTTACAGATGAAAAGAAAACAGAAAACAGTCATGAGTTTAACATTATATGCCAGTTGGAGGGTTGTAGTCGATGCCTCAACTCTGCTTTGTGACGACTAGGATTTCCTTTGTAGCCAATTCAATATTCGGTACGTAAGAAATACATCTACAGTGCCTTCGGGTGGTATTCCTACCCCTTGACTTATTCCACATTTTGTTGTGTTACATCTACATGCAGTAACCTATAATGACAAAATAAAAAAATAAAAAATTAAAATTAAAATATGAGCAAATTGATTGTAAATGAAATACAGAAGCATTGATGAAATATGTTTCTAAGTTACAAAAGGCATTTGGTTGATTTTATCTGAGAAAGGTGTGTGTGTTTGATTCTGTTTTTAAAACTGTGAAACTGCATCACAGATTTAGATTGAGTTAAAAGCAGGATGTGTGTAATTCGAGGTAGCAGGAAAAAGGAGGTCACAATGTGAATAATTAAGATGGAAAGACAATGGCTAACATGACAATAAGTTTTTTATCTAGTCCATGCTTCTCATGTTAATTTGCTTTTAAAGTGTGGTTACATGCATATTTATGCAGATTACTCACTAATTAGTGTTGCTAAACACACAGTATAGCGTTTTAATATGCATGGTTTAATTTGAGCTACTGTTGAAGCATAAGGCCTAGTTATTGGATATTTTTGTTAATCTCATAGTTTCATATTTCTCCATTTTTGTCCTTGATTTGTTAGAACAATATTCAATCTATTGTAGTTTCATTCAATCTTCCCTTCTGCCTGGGCCTTTTGTTTGTATTAAGTGACTTTAGGTCCTTGAAAAGCGCAATATAAATATAATGTATTATTACTATTATTACTACTGTTATTATTATTATTATCTGGATCCAGATCCAGGAAGTGAGGTCATCCATCATATTCATTATAGTGCCTGTTGTATCTGTCAGTTAGTAAGGTCCCTCTCTGACTAGCTATTGTATTTACAACCAGACCAGAGGCACTTTCTTTCCTCTCTTCTTCTCTTCTGCAGCAGCACACCGTTTTACAGTACATGTCCCCGGGGCAGGATTGTCACACCGTTAAAGTTTACTTTGGTCATTTTGATACAATTGAATCCATTTTATGTGTTAAGTACTTGATTTCTTGCTATGCAAGCTGGTAGGATGGCATCTGTCCACCCTTTGCATTAAACTTGAGTAGACTTTGTTACAAGCAGATTGCTGCATTGCTTGTATGTAATGTTTAACATACCTACTGATTTAAATAGCAGTATGCATAAATATGGGTGAAATACATCATTGATCCACACAAGTTAATCTGATTTAACACGTTTTTTACCCATTCAATATACAGTGCATTCGGAAAGTATTCAGACCCCTAGACTTTTTCCACATTTTGTTGCGTTACAACCTTATTCCAAAATTGATTAAAACATGTTTTTTTTCCATCAATCTACACCCCATATTGACAAAGCGAAAACAGGTTAAATTTTTTTTTTTGCAAATGTATAAAAAATTTAAAAGAGACATATTTTTGTATTTTTGTGATAAAAAAATATTTAATCCATTTTAGAATAAAGCTGTAACGTAACAAAAAAAACAAAGAAAAGTCAAGGGGTCGGAATACTTTTCCGAATGCACTGTATAGTCCACAATTATATTAGAGCTCTGTAGTGTTGCTCTGGGGAAGTGCTATCCAGCTGTGTATCCAACCAGAACACTTCTTCCTGTTGTCCTGCCTTGTTGTCCTGCCTTGTTGTCCTGCGCTGTTGTCCTGCCTTGTTGTCCTGCCTTGTTGTCCTGCGCTGTTGTCCTGCCCTGTTGTCCTGCCTTGTTGTCCTGCCTTGTTGTCCTGCCTTGTTGTCCTGCCTTGTTGTCCTGCCTTGTTGTCCTGCGCTGTTGTCCTGCCTTGTTGTCCTGCGCTGTTGTCCTGCCTTGTTGTCCTGCCCTGTTGTCCTGCCTTGTTGTCCTGCCTTGTTGTCCTGCCTTGTTGTCCTGCCTTGTTGTCCTGTGCTGTTGTCCTGCCTTGTTGTCCTGCCTTGTTGTCCTGCCTTGTTGTCCTGTGCTGTTGTCCTGCCTTGTTGTCCTGCCTTGTTGTCCTGCCTTGTTGTCCTGCCTTGTTGTCCTGCCCTGTAGCCATGTTTAAAGTTTTAATGTCATGTGTACAAGTACAGTGAGAACTTTCTTGCAAGTCTCTCAACCCAACAAAACATTCATCAATATCAATGTAATACTAAAAAAGAACATAAAGGTGGAACAAAAAACACAGGAGAAAGTAGGTAAAGCATACTATATACATACTGTATACAGGGTCAGTTGCAGTACCATATTAACAATGTGCAGGGATCCTGGAGTGACAGAGGGAGATATGTATAGGGGTAAAGTGACTAGGCATCAGGATAAGGATAAACAGAGTAGCAGCAGCAACGTAAATGATTATATTTGAGTGTGTGTAGTCAGTATAAATGTGTGTGCATGTTAATGCTATGTGTCAAATTGTGTGCTTGCGTGCGCGTGTGTGTGTATTGGAGTGTCATTCTGCGTGACTGTGAAGAGTCCTGTCAGTGTGTATAGAGACCCTAAAAATAAAACAAAAGGACCAACTCAGATAGTTTGTAGCTATTTAGCAGTCTTTTGGCTTGGGGATCGAAGTTGTTCAGAAGCCTGTTGGTGTCAGACTTGAGGCACTGGTACCGCTTTCTGTGCAGAAGCAGAGCGAATAAGTCTATGGCTTGGGTGGTTGGAGTCTAACAGTTTTCCGGGCCTTCCTTTCACACCGCCTGATATAGAGGTCCTGGATGGCAGGGAGCTCTGTCCCAGTGATGTACTGGCTGTCCAAACCACCCTCTGTAGCACCATGCAATCGAGGGTGGTGCTGTTGCCACACCAAGCAGTGATACAACTGGTCATGATGCTCTCAATGATGCATTCTTAAAACGTTTTGAGGATTTGAGGGCCCATGCCAAACCTTTTCAACCTCCTGAGGGGGAAGAGGTGCTGTCGTGCCTTCTTCACAACTGTACGCTTGTATGTGGACCATTTTAAGTACTTCGTGATTTGGACACCGAGGAACTTGAAGCTCTCGACACACTCCACTGCAGCCCCGTTGATGTGGATGGGGGAATGCCCCCCCCCCCCCTTTCCTGTAGTCCACAATCAGCTCCTTGGTCTGACTGACATTGAGGGAGAGGTTGTTGTCCCGGCACCACACTGTCAGGTCTCTGACCTCCTCCCTATAGGCTGTCTAATCGTCGCCGGTGATCAGGCCAACCACTGTTGTCGTCAGCAAACTTAATGATGGTGTTGGAGTTGTGCGTGGCCACACAGTTGTGGGTGAACAGCGAGTATAGGAGGGGACTAAGCACGCACCCCTGAGGGGGCCCCAGTGTTGAGAGTTGGCGTGGTGGAGGTGATGTTGCCTACCCTTACCACCTGGGGGCGGCCCGTCAGGAAGTCCAGGATCCAGTTGCAGAGGGCGGTGTTCAGTCCCATGGTCTTAAGCATTGGTGACGAGCTTTGAGGGGACAATGGTGTTGAACTTTGAGCTGTAGTCAATGAACAGCGTTCTTACACAGGTATTCCTCCTATCTAGGTGGGTGAGGGCAGTGTGGAGTGTAATTGAGATTGCGTTGTCTATGGATCTGTTGGGGCGGTTTGCAAATTTGAGTGGGTTTCAAGGGTGTCTGGGGTGATGGAGTTGATGTGTGCCATAACCAGTCTTTCAAAGCTCTTCATTATTACAGATGTGAGGGCAGTAGTCATTGTGGCATGAAGCCTTACAGTTCATAGGAACAGGAATGATGGTGGTCAGTTAAAGACGTGAGGATTACAGACTGGGACAAGGAGAGGTTGAAAATTCCAGTGAATATGCGCATTCCAGTTGATCTGTGCATGCTCTGAGAACACACCCTGGGATACCGTACTGCCCTGAGGCCTTACGAGGGATGTGCTCTGATTAAAGACCCCACCGTTCTCTGGGTTGATAGTCATCCACCTGTGACTGTGCAACCATTTTCTTTTGGTTGTTTACAAATAATATCCCTGGTCCTTGCATCCTTTATTTTTCAAGCAGAACCACAGGAGAGAAGCAGGCAGACTACACCTCTGATACAGGGATCTACTGTAACCACTATCGCAGATTATCCTGAAATACATGTGATAATCGTGACAGGCACACAAAGAAAAAAATGTCCACCACACGATTTTCTTCTTCATAGCGCATTCGTGTCTAATACACAATTTTATTCATAACTAATTCCATTTTCTATTTGACCTTTTATTTAACTAGGCAAGTCAGTTAAGAACAAATTCTTATTTACAATGACGGCCTACGAACAGTGGGTTGCCTTGTTCAGAGGTAGAATGACAGATTTTTACTTTGTCAGCTCTGGGATTTGATCAACCAACCTTTCGGTTACTGGCCCCACTAGGCTACCTGCCGCCCCAATCTGTTGTGGCTAACATTAGCTAGCTAGGTTAACTAGGTGGCTAGCGTTAGCTAGGGGTTAGGGTTAGGGGTTAGGGTTAGGTAACATGCTAGCTAAGTAGTTAAAGGGTTAAGGTAAGGGTTAGCTTAATGCCAGCTAACTAGTTAAAAAGTAGTAAGTAGTTCCTAATTAGCTAAAATGCTAAAGTTGTCCATCATGTGATTCGGACATGCAATGTTTGGGTTGCTAGACCTTCACGTAATATGCAACAATACGTCAACAACAACAACAACAACCACAGAGACACAAAAAAATGGACAAGTAATTTGTGTTTATTTCACAACCATTTGTGATAGTGGGTTGACCGTAACAGGGCTTCCTTCTGTTCCATCTGTCCATAACTCAATTGATTACCTTCTCCATCTCTATAATGACGCCACACTGTTTTTCCATTACTATGATTGAACCGTGACTGATTGCCTACCTGCCGAGGCTAAGTTGGCCTCCTGTGTCTCTGTGGTTTTGTATGCGTCCCAAATGGCACCCTATTCCCTATATAGTGCACTACTTTTAACCAGAGCTGAATGGGCCCTGGTAAAAAATAGGAGTGCACTACATAGGGAATGGAGTGTCATTTGGGACGTAGACTTTCTCTTTCCTTCCTGTCACGTCTTTTCCCTGGCAGCATCAGGAACAAGGTCACCTCCTGTCACCTCCTGTCTGTTCCAGGAAAACAGTGAAACACTCGCCGGCTGCCTCCTCTGTCCTCCACTCTCCTCCTCTGTCCTCCACTGTCATCCTCTCTCCTCCTCTGTCCTCCATTTTCTTTCTTGCAGAGATATCTTTTAGATCTGATCAGGTCCGCTGTGAATCATATGGGCTCTGCTGTGTTGTGGTGTTGTTGTTGTGTTGACCCTTGACTCACTTCCCCCTCAGGCTTGTGCTGCTCTTTATAACCAACGACAGCCTTGTCAATTCAACATGGCTATGGTTTTAAACACACACTCTGTTAATAGTTGTGTTTAGTTTCTCCCTCTTGAATTATTTGAACGTCATCTCATCTGGGTAATTAGTGTTGAGTATCTGTCAGATGTGTTAAAGCATCTCAGTGGTCTAATGTTAATATCATTAATCACTGCTTTTTATTAGGTCAAATACATGAATACTTTTGCATAAAGTTGGAACACTTTGATAAAGTACTGATTGAATCATACTTGACTCCCAAGTTAGGTTGAGACAACACTGTGTCATACTTGACTAACTACTACCTAGTACGGCTGAGACAGCAGTGTGGGAAGTTAAGTATGACACAGTGTTGTCTCAACCTGACTAACTACTACCTAGTACGGCTGAGACAGCAGTGTGGGAAGTTAAGTATGACACAGTGTTGTCTCAACCTGACTAACTACTACCTAGTACGGTTGAGACAGCAGTGTGTGAAGTTAGGTTGAGACAGGACTGTGTGATCAGCCACGTTGAGCAGTGAGGCTGGCATGCCCTGCTGGCTTCACTTGATACCATTAAACATGCCCCCCGTCACCTTTCACTCTCTACGCTCTGCCAAGTCACCATCACTCTGCTAGCTCTGCTCTCTGCTAGCTCTGCTCTCTGTATTGCTTTCTGCTCTGCTCTCTGCTCTGCTCTCTACAGTATTCCCTACTTAGTCCCAACACAGCAGTGTCAGCAGTCATTACTCTGGCAGCAGCAGCTTTAGCTAGTTTCCATGAAGCAGCATAGCTAATGAGTATTGACTGTGTTTATGAGATCTAAATAAATGTTTCTCACTGTTTCTCATTGCCCAGGGATGTGCTTGCATGGCTACTAGTGATAGGGGGGAAACTCGATACAGTTACATATCGTGATATTATTTTGGGATGATATTATAATCAATATTTCACACTATGCAAGAACACGATTATCGTGTATCGATTTAGTAGTATCGCCACTAGGTAGCGTTAGCTAACGCTAGTCAGTTTTACCTGCTCCAAAACTCAGGTATTTTTCATCCTATAGCTGGTTCTCCATCTTCTTTTTCAATAGTGAGACACCATGTTTTCAGAACTTTTATTTCCCAGACTGATCAAAACTCTCTTCTCATGACCCTCTCTTGTCTCTCTGCAGCAGGTACTGACTCTATGGCCACTCCTATTTGTCATGTCTTTAAATTGAGTCTAGAGGAAGGTGTTTAACCTCAGGCCTGGAGGGAAGCAAAAGTTATTCCGCTACCCTATCATCTTGTTGCCAGCTCTTTGCAAACTGTTAGAAAAAATGGTGTTTGAACAAATACAATACTATTTTTCTGTAAACAAATTGACAACAGACTTTCAGCATGCTTATTGACAAGGGCACTCAACATGTACTGCACTGACAGAAATGACTGATGATTGGTTGAAAGAAATTGATAAGAAGAAAATTGTGGGATCTATACATTTAGATTTTAGTGCAGCCTTTGATATTATTGATATTATTGACCATAACCTGTTGTTGAGAACTTATATTTGATGGATTTTCAACCTCTGCCATATCGTGGATTCAGAGCTAAAGATCTAATAGAACTCAGAGGGTTTTCTTTAATGGAAGCCTCTCTAATGTCAAACATGTAAGTTGTGATGTACCGCAGGGCAGCTCTCTAGGCCCTCTACTCTTTTCAATTTTTACCAATGACCTGCCACTGGCATTAAACAAAGCCTGTGTGTCCATGATTCAACAATATACGTGTCAGCAACCACAGCTAATAAAGTCACTGAAACTCTTAACAGTCAGTTTTCGAATGGGTGGCCAGTAATAAACTGGTCCTGAACATCTCTTTTTATTTACCTTTATTTAACTAGGCAAGTCAGTTAAGAAAAGATTCTTATTTTCAATGACTGCCTAGGAACAGTCATCACAGTCAACATCTCTAAAACTAAGAACATTGTATTTGGTACAAATAATTGCCTAAGCTCTAGACCTCAGCTGAATCTGGTAATGAATGTTGTGGCTGAACAAGTTGAGGAGACTAAATTACTTGGTGTTACCTTAGAATGTAAACTGTCAATGTCAAAACATATAGATTGAATGGTTGTAAAGATGGGGAGAGGTCTGTAATAAAGAGATGCTCTTGCTTTTTTGACACCACACTCCAAAAAGCAAGTCCTCCAGTCATGTGGTCAAATGCTGCCAAGAAAGACCTAGTTCAGCTGCAGCTGGCCCAGAACAGAGCGGCACGTCTTGCTCTTCATTGTAATCAGAGGGCTAATACAAATACTTTGCATGCCAGTCTGTCTTGGCTAAGAGTTGAGGAGAGACTGACTGCATCACTTCTTCATTTGATAAGAAACGTGTAGAAAATTCCAAATTGTTTGCATAGTCTACTTACACACAGCTCTGACACACACACTTACCCCACCAGACATGCCACCAGGGGTCGTTTCACCAAATCCAGAACATATTCATGAAAGTGTACAGTATTATATAGAGCCAGCATTGCAAATAGAGCACAGCATAGCAAATGAACAGCAAACCTGGTTTAAAAAACGAAATAAAGCAACACCTCACAGCACAATGCCTCTCCCCTATTGGACCTAGACAGTTTGTGTATTGATAATTTATGTGTTCCACTTGTAAAAATATATGTTGTTCTGTTGTTCTGAGCTTCTCTTGTCTATTAATGTTCTGTATTATGTCATGTTTCATGTTCTGTGTGGACCCCAGGAAGAGTAGCTGCTTCTTTCACAACAGCTAATGGGGATCCTAATAAAATACCAAATAAAGTGGCGGTTTGAAAATTCGTCATTGGCTTTGATACTCTGATTGGTTAGCGACGGGTCCAATCGCTGACGACTTTGTTTTGTACAACGCCCCCTGTGCCTCTCGTCACCACAAACAACTGCAATGATGGCAGTCTCAGATGGAAGTATGTACAGTGGTGAACGGCAGGGCAGCGGAGCAATTCGTCAGGCTAGGGATGTGCTGCTCACATGGCCTGTTCTATTAGTTAGAACTTTGAAGTGGCTGTGATGAGCCATGGCATGTGTTCTTGCATAGTGTCACATACTTAGCATGTTTTGGTATTGCACATGTATCACAGCTTTGTATCTCACATGATTTACTGTACTTGGTGTGACGCACAGCACGTGCTGTACACTCACATCTCAAGCTTTTATTCTGTTGTCACACACGCATGCATGCTGACACACACACAGTACCAGTCAAAAGTTTGGACACCTACTCATTCAAGGGTTTTTCTTTATTTTTTACTATTTTCTACATTATAGAATAATAGTGAAGACATTACAACTATGAAATAACACGTATGGAATCATGTAGTAACCAAAAAAAGTGTTAAACAAATCAAAATATATTTTATATTTGAGATTATTCAAAGTAGCCACCCTTTGCCTTGATGACAGCTTTGCACACTCTTGGCATTCTCTCTATCAGCTTCAAGTGGAATGCTTTTCCAACAGTCTTGAAGGAGTTTCCACATATGCTCAGCACTTGTTGCCTGCTTTTCCTTCACTCTGCGGTTCAACTCATCCCAAACCATCTCAATTGGTTGAGATCGGGTGATTGTGGAGGCCAGGTCATCTGATGCAGCACTCCATCACTCTCCTTCTTGGTCAAATAGCCCTTACACAGCCTGGAGGTGTGTTGGGTCATTGTCCTGTTGAAAAACAAATGATTCTCCCACTAAGCGCAAACCAGATGGGATGGCGTATCGCTGCAGAATGCTGTGGTAGCCAAGCTTGTTAAGTGTGCCTTGAATTCTAAATAAATCAATGACAGTGTCACCAGCAAATTACCATCACACCACCACCTCCATGCTTCACGGTGGGAACCACACATGCGGAGATCATCCGTTCACCTACTCTGCGTCTCACAAAGACGGCGGTTGAAACCAAAAATGTCAAATTTTGACTCATCAGACCAAAGGACAGATTTCCACCAGTCTAATGTCCATTGCTCATGTTTCTTGGCCCAAGCAAGTCTCTTCCTCTTATTGGTGTCCTTTATTAGTGGTTTCTTTGCAGCAATTAGACCATGAAGGCCTGATTCACGCAGTCTCCTCTGAACAGTTGATGTTGAGACTAGAGGTCGACCGATTATGATTTTTCAACGCCGATACCAATACCGATTATTGGAGGACCATGAAAGCCGATACCGATTAACCCAATTATTATTATTTTTTTTACAATTTATTTGTAATAATGACAATTACAACAATACTGAATGAATACTTATTTTAACTTAATATAATACATCAATAAAATCAATTTAGCCTCAAGTAAATAATGAAACATGTTCAATTTGGTTTAAATAATGCAAAAACAAAGTGTTGGAGAAGAAAGTAAAAGTGCAATATGTGCCATGTAAGAAAGCTAATGTTTCAGTTCCTTGCTCAGAACATGAGAACATATGAAAGCTGGTGGTTCCTTTTAACATGAGTCTTCAATATTCCCAGGTAAGACGTTTTAGGTTGTAGTTATTACAGGAATTATAGGACTATTTCCCTCTATACCATTTGTATTTCATTAACCTTTGACTATTGGATGTTCGTATAGTCATTTTAGTATTGCCAGTGTAACAGTATAGCCTCCGTCCCTCTCCTCGCTCCTCCCTGGGCTCGAACCAGCAACACAACGACAATTAGCGCGCGCTAACTAGCTAGCCATTTCACTTCGGTTACACGAGCCTCATCTCGGGAGTTGATAGGCTTGAAGTCATAAACAGCGGAATGTTTGACGCACAACGAAGAGCTGCTGGCAAAATGCATGAAAGTGCTGTTTGAATGAATGTATTCGCGCCTGCTTCTGCCTACCACCGCTCAGTCAGATACTTTTATGCTCAGTCAGATTATATGCAACGGAGGACACGCTAGATAATATCTAGTAATATCATCAACCATGTGTAGTTAACTAGTGATTATGATTGATTGCTTTTTATAAGATAAGTTTAATGCTAGCTAGCAACTTACCTTGGTCTACTGCATTCGCGTAACAAGCAGTCTCCTTGTGGAGTGCAACGAGAGAGAGAGGCAGGTCGTTATTGCGTTGGACTAGTTAAGGTTGCAAGATTGGATGTCTGTCTGTCCCGCTGTCGGTCTGTCCGTCCGTCTAAGGAGCCATGCCGAGGCGTCTTAGGTCAGGGCCCTGATCTCCCATTCAGCATGCTCATTCACAATACGGCTAACATTATTTATATGAAAACAAATAGAAGGTAGTTGGAGCAACTGCTCCGCAATGCCACCCAGGACACGGTAGCATGTCAGCCGGAATTGGGTGTCTGCTGAATGATGTGAATGTGAGAATAGACAAATCTGTAGATTTTTATGTAAAGATGCAGTATATCTCCCCCTCTTTCTTTTCCTCGTTCTCTTAAACATCAACAAATTCAAATCCTATTATTTCTATCCAGTGTTATGTTCATGCAGGTACCCTTGTTTTCATTCCCATCATGCCCTGCACTAATGACAGCCCCTCTATGGAGGAAGTATGACAGTATGATGAGGCCATGGTCTGTCAGCCTCCACGGTCTGGTCTGTCAGCCTCCACGGTCTGGTCTGTCAGCCTCCACGGTCTGGTCTGTCAGCCTCCATGGCTCCTATACAGTCACGATAACCAGTCTATTTTCTCCCTGTCTGCCATCCAAATGGCCACCTATTTAGTGCAATAGTTTTTACTAGGACCCATTGGGCTCTGGTCCCTAGGAGTACAGTATATAGGTAATAGGGTGCTATTTGAGACGCTGGCCCTGTCTACATGCCACGACAGCCGTCTTGTATTGTTTGCCAACACTTCTGTCACTTTGATTCTAATCATACTGGTGACTACAGAATGGGGAGAAAATGCTGAGTCATTGATGATCCATTTCTGATTAATGCTTTGCTTTACATTGTCTGTCTGTGTGACTAGGTAACTAAATTCACACTGGCTAAAAGCCTCGGTGGAGTGAGCCATCGTTCCAGAGGAGGACACGTTCTGTAGCCAGCGCCCGTCTACAGTTTCCTGTTATAGTTGTTTTCGGCTCCGTGGCAAGTGGTCTAACCTTAGCACTCACATGAGACTCTGTAACCTCTCTGCTCTTAATGGAGGTGGATGGGGGGTTTCCTACCATCAGTAGAGATCCTTGGCAAACAGTTTGTCAAACCTTAGACTATGTGGAATCAGCTGAGTGCTATCTGGCACGAAATGGCAGCAGATGGAGTGTGTATTCCATATTGGGCTTCCATGCTCCATATTAATGTAAAGTGTTGGTCCCGGTGCAGCATCTTCAGCTCTGTTATAGGTCATGTGATCCTGGAAGAGAGTGATACAGGATCTGCGTCCCAATTGGCATCTTTTTCCCTATTTAGTGCACTCTTTTTTTTGACCAGGACCAATAGGGCTCTGGTCAAAAGTAGTGCACTATATAGTGAATAGGGTGCCGTTTGGGATGCAGCGATAAACCACAGAGACACAGGAGGCCAACTTAGCCTCGGCAGGCAATCAGCCACGGTTCAATCATTCCAATGGAAAAACAGTGTGGCGTCATTATAGAGATGGAGAAGGTAATCGATTGAGTTATGAAGTGACGGAACAGAAGGAAGCCTGTCATTTGGGACTCAGGCTAAGACATTCCTCTCTATAGAAGCTAGCTGGTGGAGCCATGAGCCATGAGTGTCAGTGAAGGTAACCAGATTACTGCACTCCAGCAGTAGCCTAGGCTCTGCCAAATGTGAAAGCAAAAGTAGCCTAGTGCAAATGGCAAACATACACTGAGTGTACAAAACATTAGGAACACCTTCCTAATATTGAGTTGCACACACGTTTGCCCTCAGAACGGCCTCAATTTGTCAGGGCATGCACTCTACAAGTTCACGAAATGGTTCCACAGGGATGCTGGCCCATGTTGACCTCAATGCTTCCCATAGTTGTGTCAATTTGGCTGGATGTCCTTTGTGTGGTGGACCATTCTTGATACACGCAGGAAATTGTTGAGCGTGAAAAACCCAGCAGCGTAGCAGTTCTTGACACACTCAAACAAACTGGTGCGTCTGGCACCTACTGCCCATTCACCCTCAATGGCACACATTCACAATCCATGTCTCAATTGTCTCAAGGCTTCAAAATCCTTCTTTAACCCGTCTATTTCCCTTCATCTACACTGATTGAATTGGATTTAACAAGTGACATAAATAAGAGATCATAGCTTTCCCCTGGTCAGTCTATGGAAAGAGTGTTGTACACTGTGTGTTATGTATTATGTGCGACATGCGTTGATATTTCCTTTAGATACTTGGCCTAATTCCAATACCTCCAAAGTATACAGAGAAGAAGGGTGTTATTGTCACCATGAAAGGTGAATGATCAAATCAAATCAAAATCAAATCAAATGTATTTATATAGCCCTTCGTACATCAGCTGATATCTCAAAGTGCTGTACAGAAACCCAGCCTAAAACCCCAAACAGCAAGCAATGCAGGTGTAGAAGCACGGTGGCTAAAAACTCCCTAGAAAGGCCAAAACCTAGGAAGAAACCTAGAGAGGAACCAGGCTATGTGGGGTGGCCAGTCCTCTTCTGGTTGTGCCGGGTGGAGATTATAACAGAACATGGCCAAGATGTTCAAAATGTTCATAAATGACCAGCATGGTCCAATAATAATAAGGCAGAACAGTTGAAACTGGAGCAGCAGCACGGCCAGGTGGACTGGGGACAGCAAGGAGTCATCATGTCAGGTAGTCCTGAGGCATGGTCCTAGGGCTCAGGTCCTCCGAGAGAGAGAAAGAAAGAGAGAATTAGAGAGAGAGCACACTTAAATTCACACAGAACACCGAATAGGACAGGAGAAGTACTCCAGATATAATAAACTGACCCTAGCCCACTGACACAAACTACTGCAGCATAAATACTGGAGACTGAGACAGGAGGGGTCAGGAGACACTGTGGCCCCATCCGAGGCCACCCCCGGACAGGGCCAAACAGGAAGGATATAACCCCACCCACTTTGCCAAAGCACAGCCCCCACACCACTAGAGGGATATCTTCAACCACCAACTTACCATCCTGAGACAAGGCTGAGTATAGCCCACAAAGATCTCGGCCACGGCACAACCAAAGGGGTGGACGCCAACCCATGATGGGCGTTATTGTCACCATGAAAGGTGAATGGCGGGTGTTATTGTCACCAAGGTGAATGATGGGTGTTATTGTCACCATGAAAGGTGAATGATGGGTGTTATTCAGGCAGAGTTATAATGCTTGTTCACGTGCATAGTTTTACGACAGGTCTGATTTTATAATGGGAAACATGTATGGCGCACACCAAGTATATAAATCTCTATATTTTTGTGAGTTATTTAGTGTTACATTCACGCAATGGTTCTAAATGAGGCACCAGGCCTCTACCTAGGCTCTTCCATAGACAGAGTAGGGCTGATGGAAGGCACCAGGCCTCTATCTAGGCTCTTCCATAGACAGAGTAGGGCTGTTGGAAGGCACCAGGCCTCTATCTAGGCTCTTCCATAGACAGAGTAGGGCTGTTGGAAGGCACCAGGCCTCTATCTAGGCTCTTCCATAGACAGAGTAGGGCTGTTGGAAGGCACCAGGCCTCTACCTAGTCTCTTCCATAGACAGAGTAGGGCTGTTGGAAGGCACCAGGCCTCTACCTGGCTCTTCCATAGACAGAGTAGGCTGTTGGAAGGCACCAGGTCTCTATCTAGGCTCTTCCATAGACAGAGTAGGGCTGTTGGAGGGCACCAGGCCTCTATCTAGGCTCTTCCATAGACAGAGTAGGGCTGTTGGAAGGCACCAGGCCTCTATTTAGTCTCTTCCATAGACAGAGTAGGGCTGTTGGAAGGCACCAGGCCTCTATCTAGGCTCTTCCATAGACAGAGTAGGGCTGTTGGAGGGCACCAGGCCTCTATCTAGGCTCTTCCATATACAGAGTAGGGCTGTTGGAAGGCACCAGGCCTCTATCTAGGCTCTTCCATAGACAGAGTAGGGCTGTTGGAAGGCACCAGGCCTCTATCTAGGCTCTTCCATAGACAGAGTAGGGCTGTTGGAAGGCACCAGGCCTCTACCTAGTCTGCTAGTGGTGTTGTTTAATGTGGTGTTTTGGTGGTGTTGTTTAATGTGGTATTTTGGTGGTGGTGTTTAATGTGGTGTTTTGGTGGTGTTTAATGGGGATGTTTTGGTGTTTTGCCTTCCTCAAGGGCACATCAACTGATTTTTCACCTAGTCGGCTCGGAAATTCGAACCAGCGACCATTTGGTTACTGGCCCAACACTTTCAACTGCAAATCTACCTGCTGCTCGTGGAACAGTTTTCTATTTGAATGACTGACTGGACCCACTGAACTGTTGGTTTACTTGCTTTTGTTGTCTGCCGTAGACTGTGTTGTCTGCCGTAGACTGTGTGGTCTGCTGTAGATTGTGTTGTCTGCTGTGTACACACACACACACACACACACACACACACACACACACACACACACACACACACAGAGGGCAGCTTTCTTGAGGCCCTCACTGGGAAGTGGAAGCATTTGTGTTGTTGGAGTGCAGGCAGCCCCTGTGACCATGTTATCATCCTTGACCACATGCACGCATGTGCACACACACATACAGTACACACACACGGAGACACAGGGGAACTCGCATACCAGCGATGCCTGAGGTCGGCCTTACCCAGATCTCGTATGCTGAGGTTCCCCTCCCTATCTCCCTCCCTCCCGCAGCTGACAGACCCTAAATGCACACACACACACACACACTGCCTGCACACTCAAACAGCCCCCATCACAGGTTCTGACCCGTTTCCCATTTCCAGCACATTGTAGCTGGACAGTTGGAAAGCCCCTCCATTTCCAGCACTGTCCCAGTTCAAGCCATTGCATAGGGCAGTGCACCATATCTCGGCATGGCTTTATGGAGAATTGACAAAGTAATAACATTTGCAGTGTTACGTAACCACGACCTTGTCTTCCTAGCCGGTGAAAGGCAGTTCCTCTAATGTTGTGTCAATACTCACGTGCTTCAACGGTCCTGTTGTCTGTTGTCTTTTCAGTATTTTTCTAGTGTGTTTTTTTTTGTTCCGTCAGAACATGCTTCCAGTCTCTCTGATTTTCCCAAGGTACCTCAGCAGAAGTCCCATGTATGGATGAAAACACTTGACCTTCTCTGTCGGATGCACCGTGCTCCCTAGCAGCTTGTCTCTATTTTTAACTACTGTGTCTGTCAGTGGCTGCAGAAACCTGAGATGACCGGCTGCAGAGGGGAGCAGAATGGATGGAGGGAGGGGAGGGAGGGGGTAGATCTGCCAGATCCGTGTCTGTGTGTTAATTGGGGACCTCTAACATGAATGGGCCTAGTTTATGAGACGTGTTGGCTAGACTGGGGGCACAGAGTACAGTATGTATGCTCATAGAGTACAGTATGTATGCTCAGAGAGTACAGTATGTATGCTCAGAGAGTACAGTATGTATGCTCAGAGAGTACAGTATGTATGCTCAGAGAGTACAGTATGTATGCTCAGAGAGTACAGTATGTATGCTCAGCGAGTACAGTATGTATGCTCTAAGGGTTTACTAACAGAATGTTCCTCTCTGTCTCTGACAGAATGTTCCTCTCTGTCTCTGACAGAATGTTCCTCTCTGTCTCTGACAGAATGTTCCTCTCTGTCTCTGACAGAATGTTCCTCTCTGTCTCTGACAGAATGTTCCTCTCTGTCTCTGACAGAATGTTCCTCTCTGTCTCTGACAGAATGTTCCTCTCTGTCTCTGACAGAATGTTCCTCTCTGTCTGTTCCATTTTGAGTGATGTCATCATTATGTTTGTTTCGGTTCTCTTTATGTGCCCTGTCCTTCTCCTTCATCCACTTTTGGTTCCCCCCAAGTCCCAACCCTCAACGTCATTAAAGGCCACACGAAAACAAACGATCACACCCAAATACGTATTACTGTAATAACCCTATAAAACAGGTTGACTGATACATATTACTGTAATAACCCCATAAAACAGTCTCAGACTGTTTCTTATTACTGTAATAACTATAAAACAGTCTCAGACTGTTACTTATTACTGTAATAACCCCATAACAGTCTCAGACTGTTACTTATTACTGTAATGACCCTATAAAACAGTCTCAGACTTAGTTATTACTGTAATGACCCTATAAAACAGGTTGACTGTTACTTATTACTGTAATAACCCTATAACAGTCTCAGACTGTTACTTATTACTGTAATAACCCTATAAAACAGGTTGACTGATACTTATGACTGTAATAACCCCATAAAACAGTCTCAGACTGTTACTTATTACTGTAATAACCCCATAAAACAGTCTCAGATGGTTACTTATTACTGTAATGACCCTATAACACAGTTCCACACTCTGTCACCCTCCTTCCCTCTATTGCATGTCTAAGCTCCTGTTTCTTTGGAGAGATGTCACAATGGCTTCTATTTTAGCGTTTGGAAAAACAGATATTAAGTACTGTATGTAAAAAATATTATTATTATTATTATTATTATATATTTTAAAATAAGATCATAAGATTTTTATTTTACCTTTATTTATCTAGGCAAGTCAGTTAAGAACAAATTCTTATTTACAATGACGGCCTACACTCTTTGAGAACGAACAATCACCAAAATAAAAACTAAGACAGTCAGGTAGAATCTAAAATTCCCAAAATGCCATGGCATGGGGCCTGTCATGCCAAATAATGTCCCCCAGCCAAAAGGGGGACACTATTTGGCATGACAGGCCCCCAATGATTTAGTTTGAGCAACTCCAGTAGCATAAGTAATGGATGTTTTATTGTCATATAGGGACAGCTAATACTCAAACTACACACGACCTGCTGTTCACTCACTCACTCACACACACACACACACACACACACACGTGTTCTGGAAGGTCCCCAGGCTAGTACAGCTGAGTTGTATTAACATAACACACTACAACACACTTCCTAACCAGATCAAGAGGGGTCTTATTTTTCTTCAGTACTTAGACACCCAGCATCTCATCCAGTCCGACCTACCTGTGGAGAGAGAACAGTCCCTCCTGTGGATCACACCAGTGGGCGTTGATTGACTACAACAAAAATATATGTTATTGTCACATACGGATAGGTACAGTGAAATGTGTTGTTTTTCAGTGTCAGCCATAGTAGTACGGCACCCCTGGAGCAAATTAGGGTTAAGTGCCTTGCTCAAGGGCACATTGACAGATTTTTCACCTTGTCGGCTCAGCTTTTCGAACCAGCGACCTTTCAGTTACCATTAGGCTACCTGTAATTAACCACTAGGCTACCTGTAATTAACCACTTGGCTACCTGTAATTAACCACTAGGCTACCTGTAATTAACCACTAGGCTACCTGTAATTAACCACTAGGCTACCTGTAATTAACCACTAGGCTACCTGTAATTAACCACTAGGCTACCTGTAATTAACCACTAGGCTACCTGTAATTAACCACTAGGCTACCTGTAATTAACCACTAGGCTACCTGTAATTAACCACTAGGCTACCTGTAATTAACCACTAGGCTACCTGTAATTAACCACTAGGCTACCTGTAATTAACCACTAGGCTACCTGTAATTAACCACTAGGCTACCTGCCATAACAAAATGTGTAGAATTACAAGAAACAAACTTTAAAACTGTACCGTTTTATCTCCGCCCCATGGCAAAATGTGTAGAATTGCAGGAAGCTAGCATTTAAACAGCAACATTTTCTCTCTGCGGCCAAGAGGAGGGCGTCTAAAATGTTTGGTCAGAGACAGCGACGCCCACTATGGGCCCTGGTCAAAAGTAGTGCACTATGCAGGGAATAGAGTGCCATTTGGGATGTAAACTTCTGATGAGAGGGATACGTTCTGTGAGCGTGAGTCAGCTAGCTGACCTGGAGCCCTTCACACCTATATCACTCAACAATATCCTTCTCTTTCTGTCTGTCTTTCTCTCTTCCTCTATCTCTTCTATCTTTTCTCTCTCTACCTCTTTCTTTTCCCTTTTAATCATTCACTATTTCTCTCCTCCCTCGTTCGACTGAACCTCCCCACTCTTTCTTTCTATCAATCACTCTCTCTCTCTCTTTTAGATGAACTCACTTCTTAGTAATGACTCGGGACGTCGGTTTTGATACGAAAGCTTCTTTTAGTAAGAATACTTGTTTACGTTACATTTAACAACAATTGTTTTGGTACAGAGCAATGCAGGTAAGATGCTGTCGGAAAGTCAGCCACAATCACTCAACACCTGCACATAATTGGCGCGTTATCACTCATTCCTCTCGAAAGGCATTCTGGGACTTGCAGTCAAAAAGCGTGATTCAACACAACCCAATACAATTACATATGCAAATAAATCTAAAGAAATATCTCAAATATCTCAGCTCAAAGAATAAACTTAAACATTAACTCTAACACATTAAAGTTACAACATCCTCCTCCCCCCCGATGAACAATTGTGTTCATCTAGATCTCTAGGCAGTATATCAACTGAATAGGTCTCCTCAACAAAGTCCCTGAAGCAGTACGAACTGAACATTATCTAACTAAGCCATCTCGGCCTGGAAAAAGTTCCTCAATCTTTTCTAGTTTACAGGTTTGTCTGGGTGTGTTGCAGCGGTGTGCTGACTTTAGATCCAGCAAGTAGTCTCTTCGCCAACTGTTCCAGAAACTGGTCACAAGTCTCTGCCTGTACTTCCATCTGCGTGTCATTTCCCGCTTGTTTAACGTTGGGTGCTGAGTGTCACTTGCTCCAGAATGCATCACCTTCTCATGGTGGTACTGTATCAGCATTTCTGAGTATCTGTACTTATTGGGCAGAACCCATGGGTGCTGCTCTCTGAATGTGAAGTTGGACTGTTGCAGTCTTCCTCCTACACTGAGCAGTTCGTGTTCGTCCAGGAAAGGTTTCAGTTCTCTGATTTTACAGTCATTGTTTAGGCTTTTTCCTGCCTTCAGTAGTTTGATCTCCTGTCCAAAACTCTGTTGTTGTGTTACCTTAATCCAGTACTTTTCTGCATCGAACAGTTCATCAGCAGTCAGTTCACCTTGCATCTTTATGGTTGTACGTGCATTGGCTATGAATCTCTTTATCCAGGCGGTGACTCTGAACACTCTTTTCAGTTTGCTGTACCTTTCAAACTCCAACACAGGTTCAGTGTTGTCTGTGCTGTTTGCTGCGAGTTGTACAGTAACCTGGCAACTGGACTTGAGTTCTATATTCACCTCATCCGGAACCTTATCATCAGTCTCTTCGGACTGATTGGGTGATGTCAGAATTCTGGGTCCATTCCACCATAGCTCGCTCTGTGTCAAGTTTCAAACAGTTTGTCCTCTTGTAGGGAGGTCAGCTGGATTAGTTTTCCCTTCAATATGTGACCATGACTCTGGATTGGTCAAGGACTGGATCTCCGTCACTCTGTTCGCAACTAACTGTTTCCATTTCTGAGCTGAGCTGCAAATCCAATGCAGCACGATCATCGAGTCTGTCCACATTTTGATCTGTTTTTCTTCCATTTTCAGTGTGGTCATCAACTTGTTTGTTAGTCTCGCTCCAATCACAGCTCCCATGAGCTCCAGGCGTGGCAGCGTCATTTTCTTAAGTGGGGCTACCCTGGACTTGGATGTGACTAGACTTGTTGTTTCCTTGTCTTGTGACTCACCTTGCAAGTAAGCTACTGCACTGTAAGCCCTTTCACTTGCATCACAGAACACGTGTAGTTTCAGGGTGTGGTTATTCTGTGGCCGCATGTCTGTACGGTACCACCTTGGTATGATGAGCTGGTGTAACTGGGGTAGTTCTGAACACCACTGTTGCCATTCTCGTGTCAGATCAGGTGGTAATTCTTCGTCCCAGCAGAGTCCCCTCTCCCACATTTCCTGGAACATGCACTTGATCCTGATGGTGAAGGGAGTTAAGAAACCAAGAGGGTCAAAGATACGTGCAGACGACTGCAGAACACTTATCTTTGTGTTCTCCTTTTGCCTTAGAATGCTCAGTAACAGCCTGAGGTCAAACACAAAGTCATCCGTTTCCGGCCTCCATACTAAACCTAAAACCTTCAGCACTAATCCTTGTGTTTGTAACGTCAACGGGTGGTCAGTTGTCGTACTCTCCTCCCATTTTGTTTTCAATTCAGGAGAATTGGTCATCCATTTGCAGAGGTCCATGCCTGCAATCGACAGCATTCGCTTTGCAGTTGTCACAAGGTAAGCCTCTTCAACATTGCGTGAACTTGCAATGAAGTCATCTACGTAGAGTGACTCTCTCAGTATCTCTACAACTTCTGGTTGTTCTGTTTCATATTGGTTCAGGTGCTTCCTGATTGTAGCTGCCAGCAAAAATGGACTTGGGGAAGCTCCAAATACCACTCTTTTCATCCTCAGCACACGCAGCTCCTCTTCATTTTCTCCCCTTGGTGGGCCAGTGAGCCATAGAAATTTCACGGCGTCTCTGTCTCTCTCTGCTAGGGATATCTGCAGGAAAGCTTTCTTAATGTCTGCCATGAATGCGATCTCATGTAGTCTGAACTTTATCAGAACGCTGAGCAGATCCGGATTCAGGTTCGGTCCTGTGAGTAGACAGTCATTGAGAGATGGACAGCCATCTTCATGGAACGAGGCATCAAACACCACTCTCAGTTTTGTTGTCACCTTATCTTCTCGGAGTACTGCATGGTGAGGTAAGTAGTATTTTACGTTGTCTGCACTTGATGTGTTGTCCTTGGGCACGTCCTCTGCCATATCTTGTTGTAAGTAGTCTTCTACTACTTCATTGTATCTGCTGTACAACGTCACATCCTTCTTCACTCTTTTCTTCAGACATTCAAACCGTTTCTTGGCGATTCTATAGTTGTCTTGGAGTTCTGGCATTTCTCGTTTCCATGGCAACTCCACATGGTATCGCCCATCTTTGAAGGTGGTTGTTTCCTCAAACCTTTGTAGAGCCTCGGGTTTCCTCTGAGTTCTGTGTCCTCTCGCTTAGAATACCCAGAGACTGAAGCTCCCAGAATGCATGCAGTTGCTTGGAGACTAGTGTGTCTTCATCAAGTGGGATGAACATGCAGGTTGCCTTGGCGACACTTGACATGGACACGGGTCCCTGCACCGACCATCCAAAGGTGCTCTCTAAAGCAACTAGCGTCTCCGTCAGTCGCTCCACTCTGCCTGATACTATCTGCCAGTAGTAGTCTGCTCCTATCAGGACAGAGAGTTCAGGATCATTGTCATCTCCTGGAACGTCTGCGAGCTGCAGTCCCCTTTTACTGAGCTCATGCTGAATCCGTTCACCAGGAACCTTCATCACAGCTGTGCACACTTGTGGGGTTTCAATGGCCTCTATCTCTATTCTCTGCTGTTTGTCCCAGACATTCTCCAAGATGACTTTCACTGTGTTGCGTTGGGATGTTGCTGGGGCAGAGGAGCCAAACGTGAAGAGTGAGTGCCTCTTGTCTGATTACTGGTAGCTTCAAGCCCTTCAGAAGGTTTTCATGTATGAAGCTTCTCTGACTGCCTCCATCTAGTAAGCAATGAGCTATCTTCCTGCCTGATGGGCCTTCTACCCATGCCTTTGCTGTTTGTAGTAACACAGTGTTCTGTCCATCTGGTTTCATCTTCACTGAATGGGGAATAACTGAGGAAACAACAGCATCTACAGAAACAGTAGGGGGTGGCACCTCACTCCTCTTACTGGTACACACCGCAATGTGATGTCTGCTTCCACATGTTGCACATGACACATCTTTGACTTTACAGAATTGTGCTATGTGTCTCTGTCCTAAACATACAAAGCATCTTCCCATGTTCTTTAGTTTGTAGTCAGGGCAGTTTTCTGATTTGTGGTCTGCACTGTCACAAAATAGACAAGTTTGCTGCTCCTTCTGGCTGGCTGTATGCAGTGCTGCAGCAGAGGGCATGTTGGGTCTTTTTGGTTTCATTTCATTGGAGAAGCATGACTGGTTCCATGGTTTGCTCCCTTTCTGTTGGTTGTATGATCTTGTCATTTGTAGCGCTCTCTCCCTGCTCTGAACCTCTTTCTGTAGGAAACTGATCATCTCAGACACTTTCCATTCATCATCTACTCCCCTCTGACGACTATAGTCAAGAGCTATGTCCTCTGGAATCATCTGCAGTAAGATTGGGAATAGTAGGCTTCCATAGGATTCTGACACTACACCCAGTGATTCCAAGCTCCTAATCTGAATTTCACATTCATCATATAGCTGCCTCAATGCATTTAGATCAGAGGATTTCTTCACAGGTGTGAGATTCAGCAGCTTTGACATATGAGCACTAATCACAAGGTCTTTCCTTCCAAATCTGCTCTTGAGTAGAGCGATTGCATTATCATAGTTACTGTCTGTTAACATCAGTCCTGCTACTGCCTTTGCAGCTGGTCCAGTGAGATATGTTTTCAAATAGATAAACTTCTCTTTTTTACACAGTGAATCATTGTTGTGAATAGCAGTCTCATACTGGCTCCAAAACTCCTGCCACATACTGACATCTCCATAGAATTTCTCAATAATCAACTTCGGTAGCCTTACTGAGTTAGCGTCACTCACCCGGGCTGGTAGTGGATTGACGTCCTGTTTCTTCGTTATCACTCGTTGTGCACGACTCTTCAGCATGATAATGCGTTCTTTGTAATCCTCCGTGCATGCGATCTCTGCCTCCAATCCGTCCAATGGCGTTAACCGTTCAATTCCACGATCGGGTTCAAACAAACTGTCCTCCTTAGCTGATAACAATTCCAACAATGTACTCAAGTGACCGGTATCCGGATTTGACTGGGATATTTCCACGTCAATCTGATTCTAAATCCGCGTTGTTGCGCCTCGAATGGTACCCCGCTTTCGTCTCATTCTTTCTGCTTCATGCCGACGTTCCTCCTCAGCCATTTCAGCCACTTCTTCGTCGCAGCTCATATCCCGGGTTTCGGCACCAACTTTTAGATTAACTAACTTCTTAGTAATGACTCGGGACGTCGGTTTTGATACGAAAGCTTCTTTTAGTAAGAATACTTGTTTACGTTACATTTAACAACAATTGTTTTGGTACAGAGCAATGCAGGTAAGATGCTGTCGGAAAGTCAGCCACAATCACGCAACACCTGCACATAATTGGCGCGTTATCACTCATTCCTCTCGAAAGGCATTCTGGGACTTGCAGTCAAAAAGCGTAATTCAACACAACCCAATACAATTACATATGCAAATAAATCTAAAGAAATATCTCAAATATCTCAGCTCAAAGAATAAACTTAAACATTAACTCTAACACATTAAAGTTACAACACTCTCCTCCTCTCCTGCTGTTCTGTACAGGTTATTGTGGGGGTGCACAATTTTTATTCCCCCCCCCCCCACCCTCTCTCTCCTGCCAGGCATCGTTCTGGCATATTGCAGTTTGCCACTGTGAGCAGCCGGGCACAAACAGCTGCTGAATAGCCCAGCCCACTGAGACGGTGCCAGAGGGGTCAGAGGTTAAGAAGAGATCAGAGCAGGCTTTGTTGGTGCATCTTATCGTTGATTTGAGATGTGTTTATGTAACTTGCCTTTGAATGTTACTGGTTATGTGATACTGTAAAGTAGCTGCCTGGTGGTATGGTGTCTCATTCCAATGGTCAGTGTGCATACGTTACATTCTGTCTACTCATACACCCCACATACCACCCCACACCACCCCACACACCACCCCACACCACCCCACACACCACCCCACATACCACCCCACACCACCCCACACACCACCCCACATACCACCCCACACCACCCCACACACCACCCCACACCACCCCACACACCACCCCACACACCACCCCACACCACCCCACACACCACCCCACACCACCCCACACCAACCCCCACACCACCCCCAACACCACCCCACACACCACCCCACACACCACCCCACACACCACCCCACACTACCCCACACCACCCCACACACCACCCCACACCACCCCCCACAACAGCCCACACACCACCCCACACCACCCCACACACCACCCCCCCCCCCACACACACCACCCCACACACCAACCCCCAGAGACCACCCCACAACTGTAATGTCAGCACTTTCCATTGCAACAAGGGCCTGTATTTAAATGGACCAGTTTCCCATCAAATGGTTCTGTACGGCTCGCTCTCTCTCTCTCTCTCTCTCTCTCTACTCCCCCTATCTCTCTCTCTCTCTACTCCCCCTATCTCTCTCTCTCTCTACTCCCCCTATCTCTCTCTCTCTACTCCCCTATCTCTTTGTCTCTCTCTCTCTCTCTCTCTCTCTCTCTCTCTCTCTACTCCCCCTATCTCTTTGTCTCTCTCTCTCTCTCTCTCACTCTCTCTCTCTCTCTCGCAATTCAATTCAAGGGGCTTTATTGGCATGGGAAACATGTGTTAACATTGCCATCTCTCTCTCTCATTCTCTCTTGCTCTCTAATCTCTCTCTCTCTCATTCTCTCTCTCTCTCTACTCCCCATATCTCTCTCTCTCATTCTCTCTCTCTCTCTCTACTCCCCCTATCTCTCTGTCTCTCTCTCTCTCTACTCCCCCTATCTCTCCTTCCCTCTCTTTCCTGCCCTCTTTCCTTTTCTCTCTGTCTCTCTCTCTCTACTCCCCCTATCTCTCTGTCTCTCTCTCTCTCTCTCTCTCTCTACTCCCCCTATCTCTGTCTCTCTCTCTTTCTCTCTACTCCCCCTATCTCTCTGTCTCTCTCTCTACTCCCCCTATCTCTCCTTCCCTCTCTTTCCTGCCCTCTTTCCTTTTCTCTCTGTCTCGCTCTGTATCCCTCCCTCGCTCCTACTATCTTTCTCAATCTATTACAAAAAAATCAATGTATTCCCTAACTTCCTTCCCTCTGCCTTTGAATGTGTCTTGTGTGTTTTTGGGAAAGCTGAGCCTGGTCTTCCTTTGAAGATAAGTCAGATGTATTACACACTGTGTCTACATCCAAAATGGCACCCTATTCCCTATATAGGCTAGTGCACTACTTTTGACCAGGGCCCATATGGCTCTGGTCCAAAGCAGTGCACTATATAGCAAATAGGGTGCCATATTGGAAACAATGTGTGCCTCATGCCAGTCCTGTCCCTGTAATGTCTGATGGTGGGGGAGTTTGGCTCTGCAGAACCGAAAGAGGAGGAGGAGGAGGAGGGGGGGGGGGGAGGAGGAGGAGGAGGAGTGTGACTGATGTGTGTGAATTGGATGAGAAGGTGATGTTAATGGAGGGTAATGGGGAGTTTTGGGATAATGACAGCAGACAGTTCTTCCCAGTGAAGGTGGCCTGGGAGCAGAATGGGATGATGCTAGAGTTTGTAAGCATCACTAGTGCTAGCATCACGTCATCGTACTGGCTTGACAACAAATGGAGTTAACATGTATAATACTCTCCCAATTGTGTTCTGGGACAGGTGTTAGTAATGTTCAGATAATGTTGATATCAATCATGTGTAAATATTCCACTTGAAACCCTCTCACTCTAGGAGCTCAGATGCAATAATGTAATAACCTGATAGCTTGTCTGTTGAAACGTTGGTTGTCTTCATCAGGGTATAATGACAAACAATGTGGGTCACTAGTTTATACAGCGTCAAAGAACACACACAGGTGTCTGTAATCATGGCCAGGTGTGGCCTGATATCATAAATATTCTACTTTACAGGTATTCCATATTTCTACATTTTAGGAAATGAAACAAATATCTTGTCTTCAAACTTACTCTTTATGAATGTGTTATCTTTCTTCCAGGTATCTCCTCCACACCAGAGCCTTTGGACAACCAGAATGAAGACAAGAACATAGTGAAGGACCTTCTGACATCAGACGATTCAGCCATCTCAGACCTCTCCCCAGACACGGAGTCCTGTCCCAAAGCAGACCCCTCCACCAAGACAGACCCCTCTACCAAGACAGACCCCTCCACCAAGACAGACCCCTCTACCAAGACAGACCCCTCCACCAAGACAGACCCCTCTACCAAGACAGACCCCTCCACCAAGGCAGACCCCACTACCAAGACAGACCCCTCCACCAAGACAGACCCCTCTACCAAGACAGACCCCACTACCAAGACAGACCCCACTACCAAGACAGACCCCTCCACCAAGACAGACCCCTCCACCAAGACAGACCCCTCTACCAAGACAGATGCTAGACCAGGCACCCCTGGGTCTGGCACCAGCCCCCATCCCAAAAAAGGAGGTACATTATTCAACACTTGGCCTGTGCTCAGAACAGCTCTGAGACCCACTGAGAGACATACTGTAACCAGGAAGATAAGGAAATAGCATGTGGTTGGACATCCAGTGTGAGGTGTACAGTTTGGTAGCTGTTTAAGCTAGTTATCATGTGAGGGGAGAACCATTCAGGGATTCATGTCTTCATGAAAGGTTCCTCAGACTAATCTAATGGATCTTCAGCCATTACAGACCCAATCAGACAGATGGCAGTGGGTGAACTACACATCTTCATTTGTTAGGGGAGTGGTGGACGGTATAGAGGGGGAGGGACGAGGGCCTTGTGTTGGGACAGGACTTCCAGGCTTAGGGAGTTTTCCTAAACCTTCCCCAGCATATCTCTCCAGACACCAGGTTTGTCTCTCCAGACTCCAGGTTTGTCTCTCCAGACACCAGATTTGTCTCTCCAGACACCAGGTTTGTCTCTCCAGACTCCAGGTTTGTCTCTTCAGACTCCAGCCTTGTCTCTTCAGACTCCAGACTTGTCTCTTCAGACTCCAGACTTGTCTCTTCAGACTCCAGCCTTGTCTCTTCAGACTCCAGCCTTGTCTCTCCAGACTCCATCCCAGGGCTGTGAGACGCCAGTCCTGGCTATGGGACGCCAGTCCTGGCTGAGAGACGCCAGTCCTGGCAATGAGACGCGAGTCCTAGCTGTGAGACTCCAGTCCTGGCTGTGAGACTCCAGTCCTGGCTGTGAGACTCCAGTCCTGGCTGAGAGACGCCAATCCTGGCTATGAGACACCAGTCCTGGCTGAGAGACGCCCGTCCTGGCTGTGAGACGCCAGTCCTGGCTGAGAGATGCCAGTCCTGGCAATGAGACGCCAGTCCTGGCTGAGAGACGCCAGTCCTGGCTGTGAGACGCCAGTCCTGGCTGTGAGACGCAGGTCCTGGCTGTGAGACGCCAGTCCTGGCTGTGAGACGCCGGTCCTGGCTGTGAGACTCCAGTCCTGGCTGTGAGACTCCAGTCCTGGCTGTGAGACGCCAGTCCTGGCTGTGAGACGCCGGTCCTGGCTGTGAGACTCCAGTCCTGGCATTGAGACTCCAGTCCTGGCTGTGAGACTCCAGTCCTGACTGTGAGACTCCAGTCCTGGCTGTTAGACGCCAGTCCTGGCTATGAGACTCCAGTCCTGGCAGTGAGACGCCAGTCCTGGCTGTGAGACTCCAGTCCTGGCTATGAGACTCCAGTCCTGGCAGTGAGACTCCAGTCCTGGCTGTGAGACGCCAGTCCTGGCTGTGAGACGCCTGTACAGGAATTCACCCTTTGATTGTGGTGGTGGGAGGAAAGAGTTGTTGCTATAGTGACGGCCGCAGCTCTTGCTGCAAGGCCCTCTCAGGTTGGCAGAGAAAACGCAGCATACATATGACATAGCATGGGGCTCCAGAACGGAGACGTTGCTTAACCCAGGGCCCCGTTTCCAATGCAGACATATTTTAGGCCTAGGCTGAAACAGGATTAATATAAAAATCCTTCATCTTATGTTTGTGTTTATCAAAGAGGAACAGGGAGAACGTTGATAATTGCTGCAGACAGGAAATTCAGAAGAATACATGACCGCATCCTAAATGGCCCCCGATTCCCTATAATAGTGCACAACTTTTGGTCAACGGAAGGGCACTATATATGGAATAAGGTGCCGTTTGGGGCGCACACATGAATGAATGAGTTCCCTTCTGGTTCACACAACACTGTGCAACTATTGAGTGAATTCCATTATAGCACCGCAGCAGGAGATGCAGCTTCCTGTCCTTCATCGTGAATATACACTACCGTTCAAATGTTTTGGGTTACTTAGAAATGTCCTTGTTTTTGAAACAAAAAAAATAAATAATTGTCCATTAAAATAACATCAAATTGATCAGAAATACAGTGTAGACATTGTCAATGTTGTAAATGACTATTGTAGCTGGAAGCGGCTGATGGTTTTTAATCTACATAGTCGTACAGAGGCCCATTATCAGTAACCATCACTCCTGTGTTCCAATGACACGTTGTGTTAGCTAATCCAAGTTTAACATTTTAAAAGGCTAATTGATCATTAAAAAAAACATTTAGCAATTATGTTAGCACAGATAAACTGATATGATTAAAGAAGCAATAAAACTGGCCTTCTTTAGACTAGTTGAGTATCTGGAGCATCAGCATTTGTGGGTTTGATTACAGGCTCAAAATGGCCAGAAACAAAGACATTTCTTATGAAACTCATCAGTCTATTCTTGTTCAGAGAAATGAAGGCTATTCCATGGCGAGAAATTGCCAAGAAACTGAAGATCTTGTACAACGCTGTGTACTACTCCCTTCACAAACTGGCTCTAACCAGAATAGAAAGAGGAGTGGGAGGCCCCGGTGCACAACTGAGCAAGAGGACAAGTACATTAGAGTGTCTAGTTTGAGAAACAGACACCTCACAAGTCATCAACTGGTAGCTTCATTAAATAGTCCCTGCAAAACACCAGTCTCAACGTCAACAGTGAAGAGGCGACTCCGGGATGCTGGCCTTCTAGGCAGAGTTCCTCTGTCCAGTCTCAACGTCAACAGTGAAGAGGTGACTCCGGGATGCTGGCCTTCTAGGCAGAGTTCCTCTGTCCAGTCTCAACGTCAACAGTGAAGAGGCGACTCCGGGATGCTGGCCTTCTAGGCAGAGTTCCTCTGTCCAGTCTCAACGTCAACAGTGAAGAGGTGACTCCGGGATGCTGGCCTTCTAGGCAGAGTTCCTCTGTCCAGTCTCAACGTCAACAGTGAAGAGGCGACTCCGGGATGCTGGCCTTCTAGGCAGAGTTCCTCTGTCCAGTCTCAACGTCAACAGTGAAGAGGTGACTCCGGGATGCTGGCCTTCTAGGCAGAGTTCCTCTGTCCAGTCTCAACGTCAACAGTGAAGAGGCGACTCCGGGATGCTGGCCTTCTAGGCAGAGTTCCTCTGTCCAGTCTCAACGTCAACAGTGAAGAGACGACTCCAGGATGCTGGCCTTCTAGGCAGAGTTCCTCTGTCCAGTCTCAACGTCAACAGTGAAGAGACGACTCCGGGATGCTGGCCTTCTAGGCAGAGTTCCTCTGTCCAGTCTCAACGTCAACAGTGAAGAGGCGACTCCGGGATGCTGGCCTTCTAGGCAGAGTTCCTCTGTCCAGTCTCAACGTCAACAGTGAAGAGGTGACTCCAGGATGCTGGCCTTCTAGGCAGAGTTCCTCTGTCCAGTGTCTGTGTTCTTTTGCCCATCTTAATCTTTTATTTTTATTGGCCAGTCTGAGATATGTTTTTTTCTTTACAACTCTGCCTAGAAGGCCAGCATCCCAGAGTCGCCTCTTCACTGTTGACGTTGAGACTGGTGTTTTGCAGGTACTATTTAGAGAAGGGCTTTCTAATTAGCCTTTTAAAATGATAAACTTGCACAGCGTGCCATTGGAACACAGGAGTGATGTTGCGGATCATGGTCCTCTGTTTGTCTATGTAGATATTCCATAAAAAATCTGCTGTTTCCAGCTACAATAGTCATTTACAACATTAACAATGTCTACACTGTATTTCTGATCAATTTTATCTTATTTTAATGGGCAATTGTTTTTGCTTTCCTTTCAAAAACAAAGACATTTCTAAGTGACCCCAAACTTTTGAATGGTAGTGTATGTATGACATCACTCCGTAGTTTAGAATTGATGCAGGAATTGTTTCAACTACTTGACCTCTCTCATACTAGTATACTCTACATGACAGGTGTGATCAGCTGTTTGGTGCATTGATATTTTAGGTAAAAATAAATGTATGTCTGATGCATAGTTATTTTTTTCTCTGCCTAGATGGGTTGACGACAGAGCAACGACAGAAGCTGGCTAAGGAGCGGAGGGAGGAGAGGGCCAAATACATTGGTAAGCCCTAAAGGAAAATAAGCTATAGAGAAATGTGTTTTCTGTTATCATGTGTGACATGTTGGGCTTGTCTGGTATGGAGGCCTCAAGAGACTCAGCTAGTCATGTCTAGGGAAGCATCCAAAATGGCACCCTATCCCAGGGCCCTGGTCAAAATTAGTGCACTATAAAGGGAATAGGGTGCCATTTGGGTTCCTGACACAAGGCAGAGATATAGAAGGAATGGAATAAACCAATAGACACTGTAGCCTTCAATATGTTGTATTACACTACCCTGAACTGTCCGCCTGTCTTTAACCCTTGGCCTCTCTTACATTGTATTACTCTGCCATGGGGTTCTGTCATGGGGGTTCTACCATTAGGGGTTCTGTCATGGGGGTTCTGCCATTAGGGGTTCTGTCATGGGGGTTCTGCCATTAGGGGTTCTGTCATGGGGGTTCTGTCATGGGGGTTCTACCATTAGGGGTTCTGCCATGGGGGTTCTACCATTGGGGGTTCTGTCATGGGGGTTCTACCATTAGGGGTTCTGTCATGTGGGTTCTGCCATTAGGGGTTCTGTCATGGGGGTTCTACCATTAGGGGTTCTGTCATGGGGGTTCTACCATTAGGGGTTCTGCCATGGGGGTTCTACCATTGGGGGTTCTGTCATGGGGGTTCTACCATTAGGGGTTCTGTCATGTGGGTTCTGCCATTAGGGGTTCTGTCATGGGGGTTCTACCATTAGGGGTTCTGTCATGGGGGTTCTGCCATGGGGGTTCTGCCATGGGGGTTCTACCATTAGGGGTTCTGTCATGGGGGTTCTGTCATGGGGGTTCTACCATGAGGGTTCTGCCATAAGGGTTCTACCATTAGGGGTTCTGTCATGTGGGTTCTGTCATGGGGGTTCTGTAATGGGTGTTCTGCCATGGGGGTTCTGCCATGGGGGTTCTGCCATGAGGGTTCTGCCATGAGGGTTCTGTCATGGGGGTTCTGTCATGGGGGTTCTGCCATGGGGTTTTTTCTTTCTAATGATTGATGGATATTGATTATTGCTGTTGTCTTCTCATTTTGCTGCTTCAGAACAGCAAACTCAGCTGCAAGGTAAGGCTACTCTATACGGCACTGTATAAGATCAGCGTTGGTAACATCAGTTGTTATCAGCAACAGTCATGCTTTTCTCCACATCTCCACCTTGTGGTTGGGATGCAATCTATTTTTATTTCTGTCTGCTTCTGAACCGACTTTTCCTTTCTCGTTCATTAATCAGTTTTGTTGCTTTCTGGATGTTGTCCTGTTGTTGTCCAGTGGGAAACTTTACAACATCCTGTTTGTCTCTGAGAAGAAGAATGATCAGATAGTTCAGTTATACGAGTCCCTCATTATGTTTTCTCTTTCCTGTCTTCGTTGTGTGGAGATTTGCCTTTCACCTAATTCGTTCCTGTCCATTATACGTGTTTGCATGTGTACTTTGCATCATTTTGTTGGATCATTGTAATGTCTTTCCAGTATAGATTTTTCTTGACTTTCTATTTTTATGTCAAGGTATTGTGTGATCTTATTATCAACTCAGAGACACTTAGTACACTATAATTTCCCCACAGCCTCATTCCATAGCATTGGCTCAAGCCCCTTGTTTGTACACTCAACCCAAAGCCTGTGCAATCAATCCAATCCAAGGTATTCTGTGAGCTTGTTTTCAACACGACATGCAGTACATCGGATCCCTCAACGATGGCCCAAGCCCCCCCCCCCGCCTCTCTCTCCCTGTACGCTGAGCTTCAGCAACCAACTGACCAATCAGAGGATGTCTCCCACTGAGCCGTCCCATAGTCCCCCTGGGGCGAGGCGTGAAAAATGTGTAGTCATTACTGTGAACTGACCCGCCGTGCCTCTCAGACAGATTAGATGCAATTACTCATTTCATTAGATTCGTTATAATCGCCATGCCAACGGAATCATTTCAGAAGCCAACCAATGGAAGAAGCCTTTTCTTTACCTGATAATTCCCTATGGGCCCTGATCAAAAGTACTGCACTAGATAGTGAATAGGGTGTCATTGGCCATAGGACTCTGGTCAAAAGTAGTACACTAGATAGTGAATAGGGTGTCATTAGCCATAGGACTCTGGTAAAAAGTAGTGCACTAGATAGTGAATAGGGTGCCATTTGGAACAATCTCTCTGTCTGTCCAGATGTAAGAAATGAATCTCATATGGACTACAGACTGCAAATGTTTAGATCTCACTTCATCAAGCATTTATGGTTGGATGTACTACAGTATGTTTATGGTTGGATGTACTACAGTATGTATACAGTATGTTTATGGTTGGATGTACTACAGTATGTATACTGTATGTTTATGGTTGGATGTACTACAGTATGTATACTGTATGTTTATGGTTGGATGTACTACAGTATGTATACTCTATGTACTACAGTATGTATACTGTATGTTTATGGTTGGATGTACTACAGTATGTATACTGTATGTTTATGGTTGGATGTACTACAGTATGTATACTCTATGTACTACAGTATGTATACAGTATGTTTATGGTTGGATGTACTACAGTATGTATACTGTATGTTTATGGTTGGATGTACTACAGTATGTATACTGTATGTTTATGGTTGGATGTACTACAGTATGTATACTCTATGTACTACAGTATGTATACTCTATGTACTACAGTATGTATACTCTATGTACTACAGTATGTATACTCTATGTACTACAGTATGTATACTCTATGTACTACAGTATGTATACTGTATGTTTATGGTTGGATGTACTACAGTATGTATACTGTATGTTTATGGTTGGATGTACTACAGTATGTATACTCTATGTACTACAGTATGTATACAGTATGTTTATGGTTGGATGTACTACAGTATGTATACTGTATGTTTATGGTTGGATGTACTACAGTATGTATACTCTATGTACTACAGTATGTATACTCTATGTACTACAGTATGTATACTCTATGTACTACAGTATGTATACAGTATGTTTATGGTTGGATGTACTACAGTATGTATACAGTATGTTTATGGTTGGATGTACTACAGTATGTATACTCTATGTACTACAGTATGTATACTCTATGTACTACAGTATGTATACAGTATGTTTATGGTTGGATGTACTACAGTATGTATACTGTATGTTTATGGTTGGATGTACTACAGTATGTATACTGTATGTTTATGGTTGGATGTACTACAGTATGTATACTCTATGTACTACAGTATGTATACTCTATGTACTACAGTATGTATACTCTATGTACTACAGTATGTATACTCTATGTACTACAGTATGTATACTCTATGTACTACAGTATGTATACTGTATGTTTATGGTTGGATGTACTACAGTATGTATACTGTATGTTTATGGTTGGATGTACTACAGTATGTATACTCTATGTACTACAGTATGTATACTCTATGTACTACAGTATGTATACTCTATGTACTACAGTATGTATACAGTATGTTTATGGTTGGATGTACTACAGTATGTATACAGTATGTTTATGGTTGGATGTACTACAGTATGTATACTCTATGTACTACAGTATGTATACTCTATGTACTACAGTATGTATACAGTATGTTTATGGTTGGATGTACTACAGTATGTATACTGTACTGATGATGACATGCTGAGAAAAAAGGAACATGTGATTATCATCTGTTGAACCACATATGAGAGAGAACCCACCGTACATTAAACCATGAGGCTGTTATGTAAAGGCCATTGTATATGAAGCTGTAGTAAAGCCATTACAATATGAAAGTGCATGCACTCAATGAATATCAAACACTCATGCATTTCATTCAATGTTTTAATATTCCAGAATGAGGATTGTATGCTTTATTAAAAACATCTCACATTCACTTCCCTCCATTCAACACTGAGCTTCATCCAAAAAACCTCTTCACACGTATCCTGCCCCTCACCATGCTAGTCTTTAACAACACATGTGTATTGGAAGTAGGTCCACATGCAGAGGATTGCAAAACAGGAAATGCCACTCTGAGATACAGTACACATGTGGCGTGTCTACCTTAGGGGAGGCCCAATGAGCAGAGAGGACACAGCTGGTGCACAGCATGCTGGGAGTTTAAACAAAGCAGAATCATTGTATTTTAATTGTGGCTGTCAGAAATGAGACACAGACTGTGGAGTGAAACTCAGTATCTGCTAGAGGGCACTAATAAAACACAGTGGGACACTACTACTACTACTATTGCTGTCTACTACTACTACTACTGTCTACTACTATTGCTGTCTACTACTACTACTCCTGTCTACTACTATTGCTGTCTACTACTACTACTACTGTCTACTACTATTGCTGTCTACTACTACTACTACTACTACTATTGCTGTCTACTACTACTACCACTACTACTACAACTACTACTGCTGTCTACTACTACTACTACTATTGCTGTCTACTACTACTACAACTACTACTGCTGTCTACTACTACTATTCTCTACTGTTACTACTACTAATATTACTATTACTACTACTACTACTATTGCTGTCTACTACTACTACTACTACTACTACTGCTGTCTACTACTATTGCTGTCTACTACTTCTACTACTACTGCTGTCTACTACTACTACAACTACTACTGCTGTCTACTACTACTGCTACTACTGCTGTCTACTACTACTACTGCTACTACTGCTGTCTACTACTACTACTACTACTACTACTACTACTACTACTACTGTCTACTACTTGTACTACTGCTGCTACTGCTACTTATACTACTACTTGTTGACTGTTATGATGACTAGAGTAGGATTGCAATTAGGCCTATGGGAGGGTGTAAACAACTGTCTTCTTCCCATTCTATCCTTCTACCTTTTCCAAAATGGTTCCTAGAAACCATGAGAATTTTAACAGCCTTAAACTGTGAGATCACAAGGCCAGAGTTCGTCTCAATGGACAAACAACAACCCACTATGTAGTGTTGAGTTGTTTATTATGACCAGCTAGTGCAGAGATATATGGAGGGCAGACAAAAACAAATAGAGAGATTGAGAGAAAGAGGTTATTAGTTGCTTCAACTAACCCTGAATTGTCCATTATTCCATTCATGATTTCTACACTTTCTTGACTAGCTAACTATCCCATTCATTTGTTTTGTTTTCTTGAGTTTCCTGATGTATACGCAATGCACCTTTTTAGCTGCTATGTACAATGCACTCTGAAAGTATTCTAGACCCCTTGACTTTTTCAACATTTTGTTAAGTTACAGCCTTATTCTAATATTGATTCGTTTTTTTCCCTTCATCAATCTACACACAATACCACATCATGACAAAGCAAAAACAGATTTTTAGAAATGTTTGCAAATAAACATTTAAATGAATCCATTATAGAATGAGGCTGTAACACTTTTTTTTTAAAGTCAAGATGTCTGAATAATTTCAGAACATTAAAATAAATACAACTAAATCATGTGAAATAAAAAAATAAAATAAAAAACTGTACCCGTTGCCTCCCGTTGTCTAGCGACTAAGAAGGCCCAGTGGCTGGAGAAGGAGGAGAAGGCGAGGCGTCTGAGGGAGAGCCAGCTGGAGGAACGTAGGAGGAGGCTGGAGGACCAGAGACTGAAGCTTGAGAAACGCAGAGCCCTCCTGGAAGAGAAACAGAGGCAGAAACTAGAGAAGAACAAGGTGGGGACTGGAGGAGGGTCACCTTCAAGATCTCTCTGTTGCTCAAGTGTTGTGTTCAGTTTTGTAGGTAGTTTTGTTACAGGCTAGGGGACAGCATACTGTACCTAAGTGTATATCTTTGCTAGGTAAAGCTCCGCCTTATATAAGCTTACTGGTCACCATAACAACACCCACCCGTAGCACTCGCTCCAGCAGGTATATCTATCTATCTATATATGGTCATTCCCAACCAACACCTTATTTGTCCGCCTTTCCTTCCAGTTCTCTGCTGCCAGTGACTGGAACGAACTGCAAAAATCTCCCAAAGTTGGAGACTTATATCTCCCTCACTAACTTTAAGCATCAGCTATCTGAGCAGCTTACCGATCGTTGCAGCTGTACATAGCCCATCTGTAAATAGCCCATCCAACTACAGTGGGGCAAAAAAGTATTTAGTCAGCCACCAATTGTGCAAGTTCTCCCACTTAAAAAGATGATAGAGGCCTGTAATTTTCATCATAGGTACACTTCAACTATGACAGACAAAATGAGAAGAAACAAAATCAGAAAATCACATTGTAGGATTTTTAATGAATTGATTTGCAAATTATGGTGGAAAATAAGTATTTGGTCACTTTATCTAAGCGTTTGCTGATTACAAATATAGAAACTCAGCTTTTGCTTTGTGGGTACAAGGTCACAGGGTACATACACATAGTGGTTGGAGGTTGTAGAAACATTACACGTTGAGGTCCTTAGTAGCTGTTTGAGTGAGTCAAAGTTTTGTCTCCCTTTTACCACGCCACAGGAGCGCTACGAGGCGGCCATCAGGAAGTCAACCAAAAAGACTTGGGCTGAGATCCGTCAGCAGAGATGGTCCTGGGCTGGAGGCCTCAACCAGACCTCGCGCCGACAAAGTGAGCAGCACTGGAACCACATAGAACCTCATAGAACCACATAGAACCACATAGAACCTCATAGAACCACATAGAACCACATATTACTACATAGACCCGAACCACCTAGGACCCCCATGATGTCTCGTACAACTGCTCACACAGTTCCCTCATTGAGCAGCATAGAACAGGACAGAGACGTTCTAGACTAACTAATGTTGCTTTACAGTGTCCTACAGTTTGGATGTCGTAGGGGTGGGATTGTAATTTGGTTTAGGGGTGGTAAAGTTTTCATTTGAGGACTATTACAATAGCTAGATGAGTCATTATATAATTCATGTTTACTAACAATATGTTGCCTATGGCTAGACTAGATTTGTATTGATCCTTCTCATCTGAACTGTTTCTCAGACTCTAGATTCTAACTGTTCAGTAGAATCCAGATATAGGAGACAGAGGGGAATATGTGGAGGGTGTCATGTAAATGTTTCATTAGACTTGCTGTGTGAACGGCAAGGTGTTGAGTTTATCACAGAGCTGTGAGGAACATTCTCAGCGTTCAGTATGCCAACTGTCTCCTACAGTACACTATGCTGCTCAATCCAACAATGACTCAAGCTTGTGAAAGGCAGGCCTTCTCTTGGATTGTGACGATGTCAGGAGCCTTCTCTTCTCTCTGAAGTCTAAATACGAATGTGTGTGTGTTTTTTTTTGTGTTTGTTTGTTTCTTAGTCTTTGTAGTTCAAACCAAACAATCTATACCACTTGGTGTTCTCTAGAAAGATTTGTTTCTGGGTTTTAGACGCCATCTGTTTCTGGGGTTTAGACGCCATCTGTTTCTGGGGTTTAGACGCCATTGGTTTCTGGGTTTTAGACGCCATCTGTTTCTGGGTTTTAGACGCCATCTGTTTCTGGGTTTTAGATGCCATTTGTTTCTGGGTTTTAGACACCATCTGTTTCTGGGTTTTAGACGCCATCTGTTTCTGGGGTTTAGACGCCATCTGTTTCTGGGGTTTAGACGCCATTTGTTTCTGGGGTTTAGACGCCATTGGTTTCTGGGCTTTAGACGCCATTTATTTATAGGGTTTAGACGCCATTGGTTTCTGGGGTTTAGACGCCATTGGTTTCTGGGGTTTAGACGCCATTGGTTTCTGGGGTTTAGACGCCATTGGTTTCTGGGGTTTAGACGCCATTTGTTTCTGGGGTTTAGACGCCATTTGTTTCTGGGGTTTAGACGCCATCTGTTTCTGGGGTTTAGACGCCATTTGTTTCTGAGGTTTAGACGCCATGTGTTTCTGAGGTTTAGACGCCATGTGTTTCTGGGGTTTAGACGCCATCTGTTTCTGGGGTTTAGACGCCATCTGTTTCTGGGGTTTAGACGCCATGTGTTTCTGGGTTTTAGAGTGCCCTAAACTACAATGAATCAGTGAATCAATGAATCAGTAAATCAGTGAATGATGTGGTCCCACTCTGCTATACGCTCTGTCAACTGCATGATCCAGACAGACAGACAGACAGAGAGAGACAGACAGAGACAGACAGAGGGCGAGCTCATCCACACTAGGCCTACGTCTACAGTACATCCTTGGGTTCCCCACCCCGTCAGCCTTGTGAACAGTTGTTGTCTGTTGCGTTCTCTCTGGTGCAGGCAGATGTTCGGCCTCCACTGTCAACTTACCGAGACAGGTGGACCCTGTCATTAACAACAGGCTGTCCAAGTCTTCTGCCACCCTCTGGAACTCCCCCAACAGAAGTAAGGATGACCGACCCGCGTCAATGTCCACCAGGCCTTTATATCAGTCCCCCTCCTCCCCTCCTCCCCACTCCCTTCTCCTCTCAGATCCTCCTTACTACCTGGTTTTAGTTTTAACTGTGGCCTGGTGGCCTGCCTGCCTGCCTGTTGCCTGGTGACCAATCATTTCCTATCCTTACAACACTACATTACCCGTCTCACATCCCCGATCTCATGTGCATCATGGTTTTGTTGATTAGTTGTTGTTGATTGATTTACCTTCTTCTCTCTGAATTTTTGATCAGACTAGACATCTATATTATTCCATATTTTGTGATAATTTTTTCGCTCTATTGGTGTGTATAGGTTTCTGTCACTTCAGTCATGACACCCTTCTATTCCACACTCTTTGGTTGTCCTCCACTCTGCTGTTGGTCATAAGCTGTGCTGGTTTGGAGGTGGTGGTGGTGGTAGAGGAGGTGGTGGGGGTGGTAGAGGTGGTGGTGGTGGTAGAGGTGTGGTGGTGGTAGAGGTGGTGGTGGTGGTAGAGCTGGTGGTAGAGGTGGTGGTAGAGGTGGTGGTGGCGGTGTGGTAGAGGTGGTGGTGGTGGAGGTGGTGGTAGAGGTGTGGGGGTGGGGGTGGCAGAAGTGGTGTTGGAGGTGGAGGTGTGGTGGTGGTAGAGGTGGTGGTGGTGGTGGTAGAGGTGGTGGTAGAGGAGGTGGTGGTGGAGGTGGTGGTAGAGGTGGTGGTAGAGGAGGTGGTGGCGGTGTGGTGGTGGTGGAGGTGTGGTGGTAGAGGTGTGGTTGAGGTGTGGTGGTTGGAGAGGAGGTGATGGTGGAGAGGAGGTGGTGGTGGTAGAGGTGGGGTGGTGGTGGAGGAGGTGGTAGAGGTGTGGTGATGGAGGTGTGGTGGTGGTGGTGGAGATGTGGTGGGGGGGTGAATGAGGTATGGTGGAGGTCGGTAGAGGTGTGGTGGTGGAGGAGGTGGTGGTGGTAGGTGGTGTGGTGGTGGTGGTGGAGGTGATAGGAGATGGTAAAGGTGGTAGAGATGTGGTGGTGGAGGTGGTAGAGGTGTGGTGGTAGAGGTGATAGAGGTGTGGTGGTGGTGGTGGTAGAGGTGTGGTGGTGGTAGAGGTGTGGTGGTGGAGGTGGTAGAGGTGTGGTGGTGGTAGAGGTGTGGTGGTGGAGGTGATAGAGGTGTGGTGGTGGTGGAGGTGTGGAGGTGATAGAGGTGTGGTGGTGGAGGTGGTAGAGGTGTGGTGGTGGAGGTGGTAGAGGTGATAGAGGTGTGGTGGTGGTAGAGGTGTGGTGGTGGAGGTGATAGAGGTGTGGTGGTGGAGGTGATAGAGGTGTGGTGGTGGTAGAGGTGTGGTGGTGGTGGTAGAGGTGTGGTGGTGGTAGAGGTGGTAGAGGTGTGGTGGTGGTGGTAGAGGTGTGGTGGTGGTGGTGGTAGAGGTGATAGAGGTGTGGAGGTGGTAGAGGTGTGGTGGCATGGTGTGTGGTGGTGGTGGTGGTGGTGGTGGTAGAGATATGGTGGTGGTGGCAGAGGTGATAGAGGTGTGGTGGTGGAGGTGGTAGAGATGTGGTGGTGGTGGTAGAGATGTGGTGGTGGTGGTAGAGATGTGGTGGTGGTGGTAGAGATGTGGTGGTGGTGGTAGAGATGTGGTGGTGGTGGTAGAGATGTGGTGGTGTGGTGGTAGAGGTGATAGAGGAGGTGGTAAAGGTGGTAGAGGTGTGGTGGTGGTGGTGGTGGTAGAGGTGTGGTGGTGGTGGTGGTAGAGATGTGGTGGTGGTGGTGGTAGAGATGTGGTGGTAGAGGTGTGGTGGTGGAGGTGTGGTAGAGTTGGTAGAGGTGTGGTGGTGGAGGTGTGGTAGAGTTGATAGAGGTGTGATGGTGGAGGTGTGGTAGAGTTGGTAGAGGTGTGGTGGTGGAAGTGTGGTAGAGTTGATAGAGGTGTGGTGGAGGTGGAGGAGGTGTGGTGGTGGTAGAGGTGGAGGTGTGGTAGAGTTGATAGAGGTGTGGTGGTGGAGGTGTGGTAGAGTTGATAGAGGGAGGTGGTAGAGGTATGGAGGAGGTCGGTAGAGGTGTGGTGGTAGAGGTGGTAGAAGTGTGGTGGTGGTGGAGGTGGAGGTGGTAGAGGAGGTGGTGGAGGTGTGGTGGTGTGGTTCAGTGGTCATGATGGCATGGTGCGGTTCGGAGGTGGAGGTGTAGAGGTGGTGGTGTGGTTCAGTGGTCATGATGGCATGGTGTGGTTCAGTGGTCATGATGGCATGGTGTGGTTCGGCGGTGGTGGTAGAGGTGGTGGTGTGGTTTGGTGGTCATGATGGCATGGTGTGGTTCAGTGGTCATGATGGCATGGTGTGGTTCAGTGGTCATGATGGCATGGTGTGGTTCAGTGGTCATGATGGCATGGTGTGGTTCACTGGTGGTAGAGATGTGGTAGAGGTGTCGTGGTGGTGGTAGAGGTGGTGGTGTGGTTCTGTGGTCATGATGGCATGGTGTGGTTCGGTGGTGGTGGTGGTGATGGGTATTGTAATGTGACTGTGGCTAATGTTTCATCTAATGCTAAGGATTCTCCATTTTGGTTTGGAAGAAGACTAGTGTAATATCAATGGTCAGATAATGTAATGTAAATGGTCAGATAATGTAATGTAAATGATCAAATAGTGTAATGCAAATAGATACTGTAATGTAGATAGATAGTGTAATGTCAATGGTCAGATAGTATATTGTAAATGGTGTGGTGGTTCATTTCTTTACTATCAAATGAGGAGAGACAAACTTGGTTTTAAACTAAATCTTTGTTAGTGAGAGTTTTGCAATAGCGATGGCTGGTCGACGAATCACCCTCAGATGATTTGTTGAGACAAAAGTACAAAGGTATTTTATAGCCAAGATACACCCCTTTCAACCTACATGACGAACAACAGATATATAGAATGGGTCACAGGGTTACGATTTGTATGAAAGATACCTATAATTCATAGCAGACAGTATCTGCTGTAAAAACAGTCATCTTTGTCTACAGACCAGAGTCTGGCCCTGGGGTCATCTCTCCCTGGTACCATATAGAACAGAAGTATTAACTCATGCTCTGGAATGCTCTTTAGGTTTTATCACCCAAAAGACATCATAAATCTCCTGTCAGTGTTATCTCCCAGAGGCCCATCCTCAGTAGAACACACACACAATAGTTATATGAATACTCTATTCTGTTACATAAAACAACAATTTGATGCAATAAAAGTACTATAAAATAATCCTGCAATTTTCCACCATAATGGTCAGATAGTGTCATGTAAATGGTCAGGTAGTCATTGATGAACTCTTTATCTAATTATCACATGTGCAGTAATAACATGTGGAGAGGAGATCTTAGATGGAGATCTTAGGTAGGGGAGATCTTAGGTAGGGGAGATCTTAGATAGAGGAGATCTTAGGTAGGGGAGATCTTAGATAGAGGAGATCTTAGGTGGAAGAGATCTTAGATAGAGGAGATCTTAGGTAGGGGAGATCTTAGATAGAGGAGATCTTAGGTAGGGGAGATCTTAGATAGAGGAGATCTTAGGTGGAAGAGATCTTAGATAGAGGAGATCTTAGGTAGGGGAGATCTTAGATAGAGGAGATCTTAGGTAGGGGAGATCTTAGATGGAGATCTTAGGTAGGGGAGATCTTAGATGGAGATCTTAGGCGGAGGAGATCTTAGGTTGAGGAGATCTTAGATGGAGGAGATCTTAGGTGGAAGAGATCTTAGATAGAGGAGATCTTAGGTAGGGGAGATCTTAGATGGAGATCTTAGGCGGAGGAGATCTTAGGTTGAGGAGATCTTAGATGGAGGAGATCTTAGGTGGAAGAGATCTTAGATAGAGGAGATCTTAGGTAGGGGAGATCTTAGATGGAGATCTTAGGCGGAGGAGATCTTAGATGGAGGAGATCTTAGGCGGAGGAGATCTTAGATGGAGGAGATCATAGATGGAGGAGATCTTAGATGGAGGAGATCTTAGGTGGATGAAATCTTAGATAGAGGAGATCTTAGGTAGGGGAGATCTAAGATGGAGATCTTAGGCGGAGGAGATCTTAGATGGAGGAGATCATAGATGGAGGAGATCTTAGGTTGCTATAATATATGTCATTAGCTCGTCATCCATTATTTTTGAAGGCTGTCCAAGTCCTCTTCCAACCTTTGGATCTCCGCCATCAGAAGTTGTCATGTCACTCATAACTGACTACACGCAGTCAGCTTTTATTGACCTTCCCGAACAAATTCAATACAAAGTCAATACTAAATACTTGACACAGAATGTCCTCTCTTCAGCAGACTGATATTTTCCAGGATCTGCCATATGAAATCCAGTCGACTTAGCAGTTAAAATGTTCTGGCTGTGGGACATACGTAGGCCTATAATAGCCTGATGTTTTTTTAGAGCCCCATGACTTATCTACCAGGTGTTCACTGTATCAGGCAGCAGCAGTAAATGTCTTGCCGCATTGAAGGAGAAAATAAGCCGCCTCACTGTTGCTTAGCAACAGGCCCGGGCTCAAGTTGGGTTATCAACCGTAAAAGACTTTGTGAAAATGATCTGTCCAAAATACAGCGAAGGTGACCCCTGGTCCATTAAATAATATGAACCAGTCAATGTTATGGGATAGTCAAAGCTTTTCAGTGTTTTCCATTCACTGATCAGTACCATCCTAAATGTGCTTTACATGCATCTGCAGAAATGAAGTGGCACGACTCATGCTTATCATCAGCTTCTTGGTGTTGCCGTTGTGATTGTGAACTTTCTGTGCTTGGTTGACTGTGTGCATGACTGTGTGTGTGTGCGTGCGTGACTGTGTGTGTGTGTGATTGTGTGTGTGCGCGTGACTGTGCGTGACTGTGTGTGACTGTGTGTGTGTGATTGTGTGTGCGCGCGTGACTGTGTGTGTGTGTGTGTGTGTGTGACTGTGTGTGTGTGTGTGTGTGTGTGACTGTGTGTGTGTGTGTGATTGTGTGTGCGCGCGTGACTGTGCGTGACAGTGTGTGTGTGTGTGTGTGTGTGTGTGACTGTGTGTGTGTGTGATTGTGTGTGCGCACGTGACTGTGTGTGTGTGTGACTGTGTGTGTGTGTGCGCGCGTGTGTGTGTACGCATTCAATGTTGTTATTACAGGATAATGCTTAATAAGACGACATATTGAGATGTTCCTCTATAAACAGCATTTTCTCTGATTCCAGTTTCTGATTCCAGTCTGATTCCAGTTTCTGATTCCAGTCTGATTCCAGTTTCTGATTCCAGTTTCTGATTCCAGTTTCTGATTCCAGTTTCTGATTCCAGTTTCTGATTCCAGTTTCTGATTCCAGTCTGGCTTCATTGCTGAGCAAAGAGTCAACGGGGCAACATTCTGTGTGACACCATGCCATCAGTTAGAGGATACAGAGAGAGCTGAGTGATCCACACAAGAGATGTGTCCCAAACTGCACCCTATACAGTATATAGTATAGTGCACTACTTTTGACCAGAGCCCTATGGGGGCTGGTAAAAAGAAGGGCACTAAATAGGGGTTATGGTACCGTTTGGGATGCTACTTAGCATAGCTGACTGGACCCAACGATTAGGGCCCACACCATAAATCAGTTATATAGCAGTGGAGTCTCTATAGAATGGTGTTACTGTAGGCCTACACAGCTTTGTTCATCCCAGGGTCCCTTATCATGCCGCTATCAATCAAGTCCTAGTGATGCCTATGTTAACATTCTATTGTACGATACTATCAATGGCCCATCGAAGATGCTGAAACTCCGTGGTCACATAGGCCTAATTGCCAGTTACTTAGAATTAAGTTTATGAGAGACTCGGGTCATACTCTTTACCCTACTGGAGGTACTTTAATACGTTACGTGCCCTATTTCAACTCATCTTCAAAAGGTTTGGGTCATTTTTCCACCAAATTCTCCTCCACACAGAAAATCTCACACAGAGGGCTCTCATAAATCCACCAGTCTGGTTCCGTCACCACAACGTAGCACCCTGTGACCCACACACTGTTTTGTAACTTTCTGAAATTTACGTAGTTTTAGGGACAAATGATTTCAGGGGCTCCCGACGTTCAAAAGCCATTTGCTCTGACATTAGATTTGTTCCAGTTGTGATTGTTCTTGAGTGTTTGTCATGATGTCTGTGTCCCGAATGGCACCCTATTCCTACATAGTGCACTAGTTTTAAACAAAGCCCTGTGGAACCCTGGTCAAAAGTAGTGCACTATGTAGTAAATAGTCTGCCATTTAGGACGTAGTCTAAAATATAATATGACAAACATATTATGGCATAAGAGTAAGTCTTAGGCACAGCATCCCAGGAGTAACGTCGGCTCGAATGCTGAGGATCTGATCTAGCATGCCTCTGTCAGCATGGCTTGGTCTGGGTGGAGCCTAGGCCTGCTAGACAGTCATGGCTTTATGGGTGGTGTGTTTTTGAATGACAAGTCATTTGAGAAGAAGAACTACATGAATTCAACATTTTCAATGTTGTATGTACGGGATACAGATGGTATACACTGATCAACCAAATGTTTATGCACAGGTGTCTTCTCGACAACGCAACAACAACAAGAAATAATCTAATATAAGTATACGAACATAAAGTAAATGTCTCTAGACTAGAATAAACATTTTAGCATACGTATAATACAGGAACCCACAATTTATAGTCCAATATTTACATGTATTGTGGATGGCAAGTAAGTTGTCATTCTTTTAGTATGGAGGAAATGTAGCAGTTGAGCAGTTATATTGTTATGTGTGTGATCTGTGACGTTATGAGGTATGTGACATGTACAGTACCGTTGAAAAGTTTGGACACACCTACATATTCAAGGGTTTTTTCTTTATTTTTACTATTTTCTACATTGTAGAATAACAGTGAAGACATCAAAACTATGAAATAACACATTTGGAATCATGTAGTAACCAAAAAAGTGTTTAACAAATCAGAATTTACATTTACAAGTAGCTACCTTTTGCCTTGATGGCTGCACACTCTTGGCATTCTCTCAACCAGCTTCACCTGGAATGCTTTTCCAGCAGTCTTGAAGGAGTTTCTAGCACGTGTTGGCTGCTTTTCCTTCACTCTGCGGTCCAACTCACCCCAAACCATCTGAACTGGGATGAGGTCTGGTGATTGTGGAGGCCAGGTCATCTGATGCAGCACTCATTCACTCTCCTTCTTGGTCAAATAGCCCTTACACAGCCTGGAGGTGTGTCCTGTTGAAAAGCGCAAACCAGATGGGATGGTGTATCGCTGCAGAATGCTGTGGTAGCCATGCTGGTTAAGTGTGCCTTGAATTTTAAATAAATAACAGACAGTGTAACCAGCAAAGCATCTCCACCCCATCACACCTCCTCCTCCATGCTTCACGATTGGAACCCCACTTGTGGAGATCATCCGGACTCAATTTGGACTCAGATTTCCACCAGTCTAATGTCCATTGCTCTTGTTTCTTGGCCAAGCACGTCTCTTCTTCTCATTGGTGTCCTTTAGTAGTGGTTTCTTTGCAGCAATTTGACCATGAAGGCCTGATTCACGCAGTCTCCTCTGAACAGTTGATGTTGAGATGTGTCTGTTACGGGAACTCTGTGAAGCATTTATTTGGGCTGCAATTTCTGAGGCTGGTAACTGTAATGAACTTATCCTCTGCAGCAGAGGTAACTCTGGGTCTTCCTTTCCTGTGGCGGTCCTCATGAGAGCTAGATTCATCATAGCGCTTGATGGTATTTGCGACTGCACTTGAAGAAACTTTCAAGGTTCTTGAAATGTTTCGTATTGACTGACCTTCATGTCTTAAAGTAATGATGGGTTGTCGTTTCTCTTTGCTTATTTGAGCTGTTCTTGCCATAATATGGACTTGGTCTTTTACCAAATAGGGCTATCGTCTGTATACAACCCCTACCTTGTCACAACACAACTGATTGCCTCAAAACATTAAGAAGGAAAGAAATTCCACAAATTAACTTTTAACAAGACACACCTGTTCATTGAAATGCATTCCAGGTGACTACCTCATGAAGCTGGTTGAGAGAATTCCAAGAGTGTGCAAAGCTGTCATCAAGGCAAACGGTGGCTACTTTGAAGAATCTCAAATCTAAAATATATTTTGATTTGTTTAACACTGTTTTGGTTACTACATGATTCCATATGTGTTATTTCATAGTTTTGATGTCTTCACTATTATTCTACAATGTAGAACATAGTACAAAAAAAACTGTAATGAGTAGGTGTGTCCAAACTTTTGACTGGTACAGTACATGTGGGTGAAACATCTCCAGATTTCTCCACCTGTCCATCATGTTTAACTGGAGTGAAGTCTGTCTCCACAGTACGTAGTAAGAGTGGTCAGGGTGAAATAGCTACAGTTATTAAGTGTGATCAGACGGGGACCAGTTTGTGTTGCGGGATGAAATGCTGTGCTGCAGTGTTGTCAGTGAGTGACTGGGGAACGGTGGGTAATTTGGTGGTGCACTACTCGGGAGTCTGATTCTGGGGACTCTGCAGTGTGTGTGTGTGTATGTGTGTGTGTAAAAGAGTGCCCTCTTGTGTCTGCCAGCTCGCAGTCTGCGTCTTAGTCCGTGGGAGAGCCGCATCGTGGAGCGGCTCATGACACCCACCCTGTCCTTCCTGGCCCGTAGCCGCAGCGCCGTGACCCTGCTCAACAATAGCGACTCCCGGGACCCCTGTGAGTGACCTCTGACCCCTACAGGAACCTTTATCTCCCTTATTTTCCAGGGAAGGGGAACTTACAGCATACATACACCAGACTACCACTAGTTACAGTACAGTATACACCAGACTACCACTAGTTACAGTATACACCAGACTACCACAAGTTACAGTACACACCAGACTACCACTGGGTACAGTACAGTATACACCAGACTACCACTAGTTACAGTACAGTATACATCAGACTACCACTAGTTACAGTATACACCAGACTACCACTAGGGACAGTACAGTATACACCAGACTACCACTAGGTACAGTACAGTATACACCAGACTACCACTAGGTACAGTACAGTATACATCAGACTACCACTAGTTACAGTACAGTATACACCAGACTACCACTAGGTACAGTACAGTATACATCAGACTACCACTAGTTACAGTACAGTATACACCAGACTAGCACTAGGTACAGTACACACCAGACTACCACTAGGTACAGTACAGTATACACCAGACTACCACTAGGTACAGTACAGTATACATCAGACTACCACTAGGTACAGTACAGTATACATCAGACTACCACTAGGTACAGTATAGTATACATCAGACTACCACTAGGTACAGTACAGTATACACCAGACTACCACTAGGTACAGTACAGTATACACCAGACTACCACTAGGTACAGTATACATCAGACTACCACTAGGTACAGTACAGTATACATCAGACTACCACTAGGTACAGTACAGTATACATCAGACTACCACTAGGTACAGTACAGTATACACCAGACTACCACTAGGTACAGTACAGTATACATCAGACTACCACTAGGTACAGAATACACCAGACTACCACTAGGTACAGTACAGTATACACCAGACTACCACTAGGTACAGTACACACCAGACTACCACTAGGTACAGTACACACCAGACTACCACTAGGTACAGTACAGTATACACCAGACTACCACTAGGTACAGTACAGTATATATTAGACTACCACTAGGTACAGTATACACCAGACTACCACTAGGTACAGTATACACCAGAGTACCACTAGGTCCAGTACAGTAAACACCAGAGTACCACTAGGTACAGTATACACCAGACTACTACTAGGTACAGTACAGTACACACCAGACTACCACTAGTTACAGTACAGTACATACCAGACTACCACTATTTACAGTACAGTACACACCAGACTACCACTATTTACAGTACAGTATACACCAGACTACCACTAGGTACAGTACACACCAGACTACCACTGGGTACAGTACAGTACACACCAGACTACCACTAGTTACAGTACAGTATACACCAGACTACCACTAGGTACAGTACAGTATACATCAGACTACCACTAGTTACAGTATACACCAGACTACCACTAGGTACAGTACAGTATACACCAGACTACCACTAGGTACAGTACAGTATACACCAGAGTACCACTAGTTACAGTACAGTATACACCAGACTACCACTAGTTACAGTACAGTATACACCAGACTACCACTAGTTACAGTATACATCAGACTACCACAGGTTACAATACAGTATACATCAGACTACCACTAGTTACAGTACAGTATACACCAGACTACCACTAGGTACAGTACAGTATACATCAGACTACCACTAGTTACAGTACAGTATACACCAGAGTACCACTAGGTACAGTATACACCAGACTACCACTAGGTACAGTACAGTATACACCAGACTACCACTAGGTACAGTACAGTATACATCAGACTACCACTAGGTACAGTACAGTATACACCAGACTACCACTAGTTACAGTATACACCAGACTACCACTAGGTACAGTACAGTATACACCAGACTACCACTAGTTACAGTATACACCAGACTACCACTAGTTACAGTACACACCAGACTACCACTAGTTACAGTACAGTATACACCAGAGTACCACTAGGTACAGTACAGTATACACCAGACTACCACTAGGTACAGTACAGTATACATCAGACTACCACTAGGTACAGTACAGTATACACCAGAGTACCACTAGGTACAGTACAGTATACATCAGACTACCACTAGGTACAGTACAGTATACATCAGACTACCACTAGTTACAGTATACACCAGACTACCACTAGGTACAGTACAGTATACATCAGACTACCACTAGTTACAGTATACACCAGACTACCACTAGGTACAGTACAGTATACACCAGACTACCACTAGTTACAGTATACACCAGACTACCACTAGGTACAGTACAGTATACATCAGACTACCACTAGTTACAGTATACACCAGACTACCACTAGGTACAGTATACACCAGACTACCACTAGGTACAGTACAGTATACATCAGACTACCACTAGGTACAGTATACACCAGACTACCACTAGTTACAGTACAGTATACATCAGACTACCACTAGGTACAGTACAGTATACATCAGACTACCACTAGTTACAGTATACACCAGACTACCACTAGGTACAGTATACACCAGACTACCACTAGGTACAGTACAGTATACATCAGACTACCACTAGTTACAGTATACACCAGACTACCACTAGGTACAGTACAGTATACACCAGACTACCACTAGGTACAGTATACACCAGACTACCACTAGTTACAGTATACACCAGACTACCACTAGGTACAGTACAGTATACATCAGACTACCACTAGTTACAGTATACACCAGACTACCACTAGGTACAGTACAGTATACACCAGACTACCACTAGTTACAGTACACACCAGACTACCACTAGGTACAGTATCTTTGTTTCATGCATTATTTCTGACACGGGAAGTAAACTCAGTCAGTTAAATCCTGCAGAGCCCAATGTTACCAACAAGGATCACAGCTGGCCAGAGGTCCACGCTGAATAACTGTGTCTGCCACCGTTACATTTTCAGTAGGTGTCCTAACTATTAGGGGTCCTGACCTGACCTCGTCTTTCCTGCCTGTTTTCTTCATCTCTGTGATGCACTTAGACTCTCACCACTGCTCCCGTTCAGCCTCCGCCAGCCCCCTGGACGCCTGCTCCCACCACCACCCTCACCGGGACTCCTCCGAACGCTGGAGGGGAGGAGTGTCCGCCAGCACTCCCGACATCACACAGCGCCAACGCCGACGGAACTCAACGCTGGTCAGCGCACGTCCTCACACACACACACACACACACATATGTTCAAGCATACATGTTAACACACACACACACACTATAGTGTAATTCCAGGTATTCTGCCATAACTGTTCACCCTTTTTTTCCCTCAAAGTTGGATAAGAAGAAGAAAGAGAAGAAAGACAAGGAGAGGGAGAATGAAAAAGAGAAAGTTCTGAAGAAGTTGCCAATACCGACCAGATCCAGGCCGGAGTTCAGGTATTGTTAGGACACATGACACAGAACACAGGACACTGATTACGGAACACAGAACACAGATTACGGAACACAGAACCCAGATTCCTTAACACAGATTACAGAACACGATTACAGGACACAGATTACAGATCACAAATGACAGATAACAGACCACAGATTATGAACACAGATAGCAGATTACAGATCACAGAACACAGATTACAGAACACAGATCACAGGACACAGATTACAGATCACAGAACACAGAACACAGAACACAGATCACAGATTACAGATTACAGATCATAGAACACAGATTACAGAACACAGATTACAGAACACGGATTACAGAACACAGATTGCAGATTACAGAACACAGATCACAGAACACGGATTACAGAACACGGATTACAGATCACAAATGACAGATAACAGACCACAGATTATGAACACAGATTGCAGATTACAGATCACAGAACACAGATTACAGATCACAGGACACAGATTACAGATCACAGAACACAGATCACAGATTACAGATCATAGAACACAGATTACAGAACACAGATCACAGGACACATATTACAGATCACAGAACACAGATCACAGATTACAGATTACAGATCATAGAACACAGATTACAGAACACGGATTACAGAACACAGATTGCAGATTACAGAACACAGATCACAGGACTCGGATTACAGAACACGGATTACAGAACACGGATTACAGATTACAGAACACAGATCACAGGACACAGATTACAGAACACAGATTACAGATTACAGAACACAGATCACAGGACACAGATTACAGAACACGGATTACAGATTACAGAACACAGAACATAGGATGGAATAGAGACCAGAATCTGTCTTGTGCCAAACAGTAGAACTACTCTAGAACAGTCCTATACTTCAGGTCTCTGCCCAAATAAAGGAAACACTTCATTAAATTAAGGAGATCAAATATATTGAAAGCAGGTGCTTTCTCAAAGGTGGGGTTCCTAAGCAATTCCTCAGCAATTCATATCCCATCATGCTTAAGGTCATATATAAAAATGCTGGGCAGACCATCATTTTGCCCATTATTTTGGCTACAATGACTATGCCCCCCATAGGATGACAATGCCTCCATCCACAGGTCACGAGTGGTCATTGAATGGTTTGATGAGCATGAAAACTATGTATGCCATGGCTGTCTCAGTCACCAGATCTCAACCCAATTGAACACATATGGATGATCCTGGAGCAGCTCCTGAGACAGTGATTTCCATCACCATCAACAAAACACCAAATAATTACATTTCTTGTGGAAGAATTGTGTCGCATCCCTCCAATAAAGTTCCAGACACTAAGAATCTTCTCCCCCTTCCTTCCTTCCTTCCTTCCTTCCTTCCTTCCTTCCTTCCTTCCTTCCTTCCTTCCTTCCTTCCTTCCTTCCTTCCTTCCTTCCTTCCTTCCTTCCTTCCTTCCTTCCTTCCTTCCTTCCTTCCTTCCTTCCTTCCTTCCTTCCTTCCTTCCTTCCTTCTCTTCCCCACTTATCTCTTTTCATCTGTTATCCTGCAGCAGTACCCCAAAACCCCAAAACCGACCTCCATCACCTGTGGCCCCCAAAAGCAAACTGTTGTCCCCCTGCCCTCCAATGGCTCCCAAGACCCCCTCCACGGGCAAGAAGATCCCCACAGGCACCAAGACCCGCCCCAAAAGAGCCCAGACCCCTGTCAGGGTACAGCTTCAGCCGGTCACTGTGGAAACTAACAACGAGCCCCATCAGCCAGACACTCCTGTGGAGACAAAGAGTAAGTTTGTTCGCCGTGGTTACCGTATCCAAGCTCCAGGATGTTTCTTTTCAGCTGTTACTTCTTGTCTTCTCTGCCTTGAGAAAACACACATTGTACCAACTCTATGCTGTTTGCCTCATATAATCCTTGAAGTGTATTCCATGGTTATGGTCCATCGTGTGGCTTCAGATGTGAAACAGAGGCCTCTCCTGTCTCTCTTGCTCTTACAGGCTCCAGTAATGTTCCTGCTATAATGGTGTCTTCGGCGCCGGCGACACAAACATCTCTTAGTGCACCAGTCACAGTGGCCGCCTCTACCCAATCCTCAAACCTACAGCTGACTGCCTCTGCTGCCTCAACTCCCACAACTGCCTCCTCTGCTGCCTCATCTTCCCCGGCTGCCTCATCTACTGCTGCCACTCTGGCTTCCAGGCCCTCAGCCGGCACCAACGACCCAGAGGAAGCAGCTCGAGTCCTGGCTGCGAAACGCAGACAGGCCCGGGAGCAACGGGAGAGAGAGGAGCAGGAGCGCCTGGAGCAGGAGGAGAGGAAACGGTCAGTCAGACTCTGGCTGGAATTGATGAGACATGTCATTGAGTTGGTTATTATAGTACTGTAGTATTATTGAATGTTTTTGATTGGAGTGTTGTGTCTGTCTGTTTGTTTGTCTGTCTGTCTATAGCAGGGGTTCTTCACCTTTTTAGCTCAAGGCCCAAATGAGAAATTGACTGTCTTCCCGTGACCCAAATTGTTCTCCAATGACCCAAATTAAAAATAAGTCGTGTGTGATGTATAGATCTATTCTCATAACTCACGACCCACCTTTCACATGACCAGGGCCCGATTTGGGTCCCGAACCATAGTTAAAGAAACCCTGGTCTATAGACATATGAATGGTTTACTGTTTGCCTCATGTCTAAGACAAGTGTGTACCATACATTGATAGTGTGAGCATATACTGTATGAGCATGTGCTGACCTGACTGAGCATGCTCCCCATGCAGGATTGCTCGTGAGGAGGGCATGGCTCGGCAGGCGGAGGAGAGGAGGCGCAGGGAGGAGGAGGCACGCCTCATGGCGAAGGAGCAGCTTCTGAGAGACGAGGCCCAGCGCCTGGAGGAGGAGAAGGGGGCGAAGGAGAAAGCCAAGGCGGAACAGGAGGAGAACCAACGCCTGCAGAAACAGGTGCGAGATCGACAGGCAGTCTTGACTTCCAGCATAGAAGAAGACGTATGACACAGGTTGACTGATCTTAGGTCCAGGAAACGTTATGAGAGGGAATGTTTGCTGTAAGGCCTACAATCAGCATGTCATTGTCACCATGCCTTCTCCAGGCAGATGCCCAGAATTTATTGGCGCTGAGAGAGCCGCTGTCAGAGTGGGATAGTGACAGCTCTGTCCTCCCCCTGTCCCCGTCTCTGCTCCGCACTGCAGTGGGCTGACAGGGGATAGATAGTGACAGTGTTCCCACTACCCCTGCCTGTAGCATTCAGACATGCTTGAGTCTCCCCCGAGGGAAGACCAGTGCAATTTGTTGTTTGTTCGACACTGCCGGCAGCCATCTTCCTTGCCGTGTGTGTAAAGATGGTGAGGCCTCATATTCATACAACCTTTTTCAGCTCATCTCATGAACCATGACGCAGCAAGTTTTAACTTCCAGGAAACTTTGAACGTTAAAACGTCATTGCGAACATCTGTAGTTGCTCAACTGTATACAACCTGTGTTTTGCACTGTTTATGAAGCATAGCAACCTTGTTGTTTTGATGGATGTCGTTATGTAGATATGTGCTGCCTGTGGTGTAGCCCAGTGGTTTGTTTGGAACTGATGTGATCACAGATTTGTTTTCATCCCACAATGCATCACCTATTTAGTACTGATGAAGGATCCAGTGAGCTGTGTACTGGCATTATTACAGGGAGATACAGTGGGGCGGCAGGGTAGCCTAGTGGTTAGAGAGTTGGACTAGGAAACGGAAGGTTGCAAGTTCAAACCCCCGAGCTGACATGGTACTAATCTGTCGTTCTGCCCCTGAACTGGCAGTTAACCCAATGTTCCTAGGCTGTCATTAAAAATAAGAATTTGTTCTTAACTGACTTGCCTGGTTAAATAAAGGTCAAATTAAAATTATTTTTTTTTTTAACAGTCTAGACTGGAAATATGTTGCCACCTAGTGGTTAGAAAAGGGGACATTCATCTACTCTTGTATTCATTTGCTAATAATAATTTTTTACATTCCATCATTTGATATTATATGAAAGTAGGGTTTTATCTAGACTGACACAATTCTCTTGTTGAGTCATTTCCCTGTTGTCTTAATAGAATGATGAACATCCTATAGTATTGATGATCGTATTGATGATGTTGTTTTGTCCCGTCTGTGTCAGAGGGAGGAGGCCGAGGTCAAAGCTCGTGAGGAGGCGGAGCGTCAGCGCCTGGAGAGAGAGAAGCACTTCCAGAAGGAGGAACAGGCGCGCCTGGAGAGAAAGAAGGTGGAGCGGGGAGGAGGGATGGAGGAAGGAGAGATGGAGGATGAGAGGAGGGATGGAGGGAGGATGGGAGGAGAGATGGAGGATGGGAGGAGAGATGGAGGGAGGAGGGATGGAGGAGAGAGGAATGGAGGGAGGGGAGATGGAGAATGGGAGGAGAGGTGGAAGGAGGGAGGGAGGAGGGATGGAGAAGAGAGGAATGGAGGGAGGAGAGATGGAGGATGGGAGGAGGGATGGAGGGAGGAGAGATGGAGGATGGGAGGAGAGATGGAGGATGGGAGGAGGGATGGAGGGAGGAGGGATGGGATGGAGGGGAGGAGGGATGGAGGGAGGGAGGAGAGATGGAGGAGGGATGGAGGATGGGAGGAGAGATGGAGGATGGATGGGATGGAGGGGAGGAGGGACGAGAGATGGAGGAGGGATGGAGGATGGGAGGAGTGAGGATGGATGGAGGAGGGATGGGATGGAGGGGAGGAGGGAGGAAAGATGGATGGGATGGATAAAGGGGACTTAGATTGAAAAAGTCTAACTTGTCTTTACTTTCTACTTTCTACATAAATATAGAATCAGTAAAGATACACAGTGCATTAGTTGTAAGTAATCAAATCCAGCAGCTGACAACTTCTGCCTCTGCTGTTGAACTCCACAGCGCCTTGAGGAGATCATGAAGAGAACTCGTAAAAGTACTGATGCTGGAGAAAAGGCAATTGATGTAAGGCCCATGCTTCGTATAACAACCCTTCTAGACCCTTGATTCAGATGAAACATTATACAGTTGAAGTCTGAAGTTTACATACACTTAGATTGGAGTCATTAAAACTCGCTTTTCAACCACTCCACAAATTTCTTGTTAACAAACTATAGTTTTGTCAAGTCGGTGAGGACATCTACTTTGTGCATGACACAAGTCATTTTTACAACTGTTTACAGACAGATTATTTCACTTATAATTCACTGTATCACAATTCCAGTGGGTCAGAAGTTTACATACATTAAGTTGACTGTGCCTTTAAACAGCTTGGAAAATTCCAGAAAATGATGTCATGGATTTAGAAGCTTCTGATAGGCTAATTGACATCATTTCGGTCAATTGGAGGTGTACCTGTGGATGTTTTTCAAGGCCTACCTTCAAACTCAGGGCCTCTTTGCTTGACATCATGGGAAAATCAAAAGAAATCAGCTAAGACCTCAGAAAAAAAATGTTGACCTCCACAAGTCTGGTTCATCCTTGGGTGTAATTTCCAAATGCCTGAATGTACCACGTTCATCTGTACAAACAATAGTACGTAAGTATAAACACCATGGGACCACGCAGCCGTCATACCGCTCAGGAAGGAGATGCTTTCTGTCTCCTAGAGAGGAACGTACTTTGGTGCGAAAAGTGCAAATCAGTCCCAGAACAACAGCAAAGGACCTTGTGAAGATGCTGGAGGAAACAGGTACAAAAGTATCTACATCCACAGTAAAATGAGTCCTATATCGACATAACCTGAAAGGCCGCTCAGCAAGGAAGGAGCCACTGCTCCAAAACCGCCATAAAAAAGCCAGACTAGGGTTTGCAACTGCACATGGGGACAAAGATCATACTTTTTGGAGAAATGTTCTCTGGTCTGATGAAAATAAAATAGAACTGTTTGGCCATAATGACCATTGTTATGTTTGGAGGAAAAAGGGGGAGGCTTGTAAGCCGAAGATCACCATCCCAACCGTGAAGCACGGGGGTGGCAGCATCATGTTGTGAGGGTACTTTGCTGCAGAACGGACTGGTGCACTTCACAAAATAGATGGCATCATGAGGTAAGAAAATGATGTGGATATATTGAAGCAGCATCTCAAGACATCAGTCAGGAAGTTAAAGCTTGGTAGCAAATGGGTCTTCCAAATGGACAATGACCCCAAGCATACTTCCAGAGTTGTGGCAAAATGGCTTAAGGACAACAAAGTTAAGGTATTGGAGTGGCCATCACAAATCCCTGACCTCAATCCTATAGAAAATATGTGGACAGAACTGAAAAAGTGTGTGCAAGCAAGGAGGCCTACAAACCAAACCAAAATTCACCCAACTTATTGTTGGAAGCTTGTGGATGGCTACCCGAAACGTTTGACCCAAGTTAAACAATTTAAAGGCAATGCTACCAAATACTAATTGAGTGTATGCAATCTTCTGACCCACTGGGAATGTGATGAAAGAAATAAAAGCTGAAATAAATCATTCTCTCTACTATTATTATGACATTAAACATTCTTAAAATAAAGTGGTGATCCTAACTGACTTAAGACAGGGAATTTTTACTAGGATTATATGTCAGGAATTGTGAAAAACTTGAGTTTAAATGTATTTGGCTACGGTGTATGTAAACTTCTGACTTCAACTGTATGTGTTTTCTTATTTAATTAACTGAATTCATAATAGTGTCTGTGCAGATGTTCAAAGCACTTCTTGATTAGAACACCTCATCCACCACCAATGTGTAGCAACCTTGTGTGATACACAGCAACCATTTGTCCCATGTTGTGTTCTTCTAGACTTCACTGCCGAATGAGTCTAATTCCCCAGCACAGGTCAACGGCAAAGATAGTACGAAGAACAGTAAAGGTAAGTTACATACAGTGCCATTCTGCGGTCTCCTTCAACCTGTGATCTGATTTGATAAAAATGTATTTGGGTATAAAAAATATACAACAAACGTTCCCACAACTTTAGAGAACGTTTCCTTAAGAGTTTCATTGGGCTTTTAACTAATGCTTTCTTTGCAATGTTACAGTGATGTGCAAGGAATTTTTCCAAGAGACCATCCCCTTAATGTCAAACAGAACTTACCCAGAACATGGTTACCATGTTCTCTGAATTTAAGATATGTTCTAGACACGCTTCATGGAAACATTGCAAGAACGTTTGTGTCCAGTTATCTGAGGGTTAGGAGAATATTCCATAAACGTCCCACCAAACATACACAGAACATGGTTGCCATGTTCTCAGAACATAAGATATTCATGTTCTAGACACGTTTCATGGGAACTTTGCAGGAACATTTCTGTGTAATAGTTGTCAGGATGTCACCTGATGGTCCCAAAGAAACATTACACATCTTGCCTCGTTACTGTTGCTGAGCCAATCAAGGCTCTGATTGGTGAACCAGTGAACCGTTCATAGCTCTGTGTCTGTTGGCAAGATTAGAGATACAAACACACACACAGTGCTTTTAACATCATTTTTTTTCAACTTACGTATTTGATTACATTGTGTATGTTATTTTATAAAGTAATTATTTTTCAACGTGTCCTCATCTGGGATTTGAAGTCACAACCTCTTGATTCACGGTACTCAGATTTTCCCACTACGCCACCATGTCAGTACTCTTACTATTTTCATCATTGATTTGATTTCGGCCTATTTGAAAATAGGAATAGGAATAGAATTTGACTGACTTGCCTAGTTAAATAAAGGTAAAATAAATCAATGAAATACTTTTAAAGGCTTTCAGTATAGTTGTGATGTTGGTGGGACATGTGAACCTGTTTTAATGATCCTCCTGAATCACTACGATCAATACAAGTTTTTCTTGAGTGTACTTTTAACAGAGCTGAGATTTACTTCAAAGTCCATTCACAGCCTTACACCTATCCATTTTTTCCAGATCTACATTCCTGCCTAGGGGGAGGGGGAGGAGGAAGAGGGGGGGGGGGGGGTTCAGAGTACCATGAGCCAAGAGGTTGTGAGTTCAAATAATTTGATATTGAACCAATTATGGCAGTAAGCAGATCATACAATAGCCACGTAAAAACCTAACTCTGCTCCTCTTAATCGGTAAGGTAAGGTCAAAAGGATATTCTGAGAACACGGTAACCATGGTAACCACGTTCTGGTTACCATGGTTAAAAGGTTTGCTGAAGGTCTTTGCTAACATAGATAGAATGTTCCCCTAAATAACTGATAACTGGACAATGAAACGTTAGGGGAACATTACAGGTAACGTTACAAAAAATGTTCTCTCTCCTTAGAATTGTTAGCTGGGCTGTGCATTAGATCCCAAGAGGATGGCACTTATTTACAAAGTGGTCTTGGATGCTAACAAATAATGTTATGATTAAAAGACACGACAGTAACAAAACATTACATTCAATTAGAGAGATAACACTCAGTCTAGGACTATTTTATTGGTCATTTTAAAGAGAGCAACTTTTTACATTTTTTTTTCATGCAGCTCCTAAAATGCAGCAGATTGAAGCAGAATCCAGTCCTGTGCTGAATGCTGTCCGGCCAGCCATGCACCAGAATGGCCTCTCAGCCAACGGGAAGGCAGCTGACTTTGAGCAGATCATCCAGCTGTCCAATCACAGCAGGAACAGCAACGGTGGGCCGGGAAAACCGGGGAGTGGCATCGTCAGCGACCCAATCCTGGCCTTCGAGGGAGGAGATCCCTTCCTGATGAAAACGGGTCCCATGAAGCCTCAGCATGCTGCAGGTAGCTATACAGGTCAGGATTAGGACCAGACATGCCATATCATTTTAACATTTCAAATAAAGCATACTATCACTGTATCAGTACATAGCACTCTAGGATGTACGCAATCCATAACTCTATAACTACATTACCAGCATGTGTATAGAGAATCACAGTGTGGATCTTGTGCTAAAAGATATGCATCCTGTAGATAGCTACAACCATTACTAGAGTTTACAGAGAGGGGACTCCAAACCTTTACCACTATCCCAAAGCCTGAGTCCTAGCCTCTGGGCATGCTGCCCAGGCTCCCTATGTGGGAGAGTTGGCATCTAAGACTGGAAAGAGGATCCCAGTCCTGTTTTGCCATGCTCCTTAGGTTGGCAAACGAGGCCCCCTTTATTATGCCAAGGCCCCCACGGCCGGTCTCAAAGACGGCCATACCCAAGCATTAAATGTAAGCAAAACAAACAATATGACTGAGACCAATGGGACATACATAATATTAGGGGACAACCTAGTCAGTTGTACAACTGAATGCCTCCAAAATGTGTCTTCCTCATTTAAACCAACCCCTCTGAATCAGAGAGGTGGGGGGGGGGCTGCCTTAATCGACATCCACGTCTTCAGCGCCCGGGGAACAGTGGTTAACTGCCTCGTTCAGGGGCAGAACAACAGACTTTTACCTTGTCACCTCGGGTTTTAGATTCAGCAACCGTACGGTTACTGGCCCAACGCTCTAACCACTAGGCTACCTGCTCTAACCACTAGGCTACCTGCTCTAACCACTAGGCTACCTGCTCTAACCACTAGGCTACCTGCTCTAACCACTAGGCTACCTGCTCAAACCACTGGGCTACCTGCTCTAACCACTAGGCTACCTGCTCTAACCACTAGGCTACCTGCCTCCCCCTCTAACCACTAGGCTACCTGCTCTAACCACTAGGCTACCTGCCTCCCCCTCTAACCACTAGGCTACCTGCTCTAACCACTAGGCTACCTGCTCTAACCACTAGGCTACCTGCCTCCCCCTCTAACCACTAGGCTACCTGCCTCCCCCTCTAACCACTAGGCTACCTGCTCTAACCACTAGGCTACCTGCTCTAACCACTAGGCTACCTGCTCTAACCACTAGGCCACCTGCCTCCCCCTCTAACCACTAGGCTACCTGCCGCACCATATTATATCCCATGTCTATGTCCCCACAGCCCAACGGTTCTAATGATAATGGCACGTGCAGAATATCATCCCTAGAACTGAACATTTTTAATGATAAGGTCTGATAGACGGTATGCCTCACGTACTGTAGACTTCAAACTAGCTCATATTCCCAATTGAAGCAGAAAGCAATGCTGATTTAAAAAAAAAATCTCTCTCTTTTTCTCTCCCTCTCTGTTCTTTCTCTCTCTTTTTCTCTCCCTCTCTCCAGAAGTTCTCTGAGACACCAGGCTTCCACACGCTTCCACTGGTTGATGTAGTTGATTGTGTGCCACACACTGCAACAGCTTCTAAAGGAAGTGTGTCAAACAAAGAAACAAACTATGGACTAAACTTTTAAATCACTGAAAAACATCAAATTCCACAGAGGTCCTGAGGGAGGAAGAAAACTCTGCGAAGAAAAATATATATATATTGTCTGTCTTCTCGGCATGTTTTGGTGCAACATACGTTGGGTTTAGTTGAAAATGTCAAATGGAGATTTTATGGTGTACCTTTAAAATGGCTGACAATGTAATATGAGGAGTTTTAGAGCATTGTAAGACCTGGAAATATACAGTATTTGACTACGGTTATTATTATCATTGTTGTTATGCTATTGCTGTTGTTATCTTAAAGTTGATCAAAGTGTGTGTTTTGTTAGTCTTGGAATAATTGGGTTATTTAACTAGGGGAGGAAGCAGTGGGAGGATGCTGTCAGGGGAAGCTGTGGGATAAAGCTTAATGAACGGGAGAAGATGTCTGTCTGTCTGTCTGTCTGCCTCTCATTTAACTAAGATATGATATAGACTAAAGAGTAAGTTTGATCCGTGTGGACATCGCCTCTAGTGCGTTGACATCTGACATGTCTGTCATAACTTCATGTTTCACCTGAGACAGTCTTAAAGTTTCTCTGGCTCGTTTCTTCTTCAATTGTATTGCTGTTGTGATACAGAATGAGTTTAGGTTGGTTTCTTCAGCAGTTCCCATGGCGATCACATTAATACAGGTAGAACTATCAGAACACAGTATCTGTCCTCTATTCCTGGCCGCTGCTATCAGAACACAGTATCTGTCCTCTATTCCTGGCCGCTGCTATCAGAACACAGAATCTGTCCTCTATTCCTGGCCGCTGCTATCAGAACACAGTATCTGTCCTCTATTCCTGGCCGCTGCTATCAAAACACAGTATCTGTCCTCTATTCCTGGCCGCTGCTATCAGAACACAGTATCTGTCCTCTATTCCTGGCCGCTGCTATCAGAACACAGTATCTGTCCTCTATTCCTGGCCGCTGCTATCAGAACACAGTATCTGTCCTCTATTCCTGGCCGCTGCTATCAGAACACAGTATCTGTCCTCTATTCCTGGCCGCTGCTATCAGAACACAGTATCTGTCCTCTATTCCTGGCCGCTGCTATCAGAACACAGTATCTGTCCTCTATTCCTGGCCGCTGCTATCAGAACGCAGTATCTGTCCTCTATTCCTGGCCGCTGCTATCAAAACACAGTATCTGTCCTCTATTCCTGGCCGCTGCTATCAAAACACAGTATCTGTCCTCTATTCCTGGCCGCTGCTATCAGAACACAGTATCTGTCCTCTATTCCTGGCCGCTGCTATCAAAACACAGTATCTGTCCTCTATTCCTGGCCGCTGCTATCAGAACACAGTATCTGTCCTCTATTCCTGGCCGCTGCTATCAGAACACAGTATCTGTCCTCTATTCCTGGCCGCTGCTATCAGAACACAGTATCTGTCCTCTATTCCTGGCCGCTGCTATCAGAACACAGTATCTGTCCTCTATTCCTGGCCGCTGCTATCAGAACACAGTATCTGTCCTCTATTCCTGGCCGCTGCTATCAGAACACAGTATCTGTCCTCTATTCCTGGCCGCTGCTATCAGAACGCAGTATCTGTCCTCTATTCCTGGCCGCTGCTATCAAAACACAGTATCTGTCCTCTATTCCTGGCCGCTGCTATCAAAACACAGTATCTGTCCTCTATTCCTGGCCGCTGCTATCAGAACACAGTATCTGTCCTCTATTCCTGGCCGCTGCTATCAAAACACAGTATCTGTCCTCTATTCCTGGCCGCTGCTATCAGAACACAGTATCTGTCCTCTATTCCTGGCCGCTGCTATCAGAACACAGTATCTGTCCTCTATTCCTGGCCGCTGCTATCAGAACACAGTATCTGTCCTCTATTCCTGGCCGCTGCTATCAAAACACAGTATCTGTCCTCTATTCCTGGCCGCTGCTATCAGAACACAGTATCTGTCCTCTATTCCTGGCCGCTGCTGGTTTAATGGCTGTGACTCATATAAGCTGCCTCCTGCCTGGTTTTTACAGTGAAGGATGAACTTCTAGACACATATATTCATATTCCAGGCTTCTGACAGAGGGAGAAATATTAAGGTGGGGAAGGAAAGGAGGGAGGTTGAGAGATTTAATCAGATCAAGGGACAGATGGAGTGTGAGAGAGACAAACAGAGACAGAAAGAGTGAAAGATGGAGAGCGAGAGATGTGTTGAAGGTCCAAATCAGCACTTTTTATTTATTTATCTCAAAATCAATCTGTAGATGCTCTCCTACTATCAACAAACTATATGTTGATAAGCAACTGCTTGTTAGGTTTAGAATTAGGGTTAGAGTTAAGGTTAGGGTTAGTAGATAGTTGAAAGGTTACTGATACTCTGTAGATTAGTCTGTAGAGCATCTACAGATGGACTACCCAAATGAAGTGGTACCATCATTATTTCTTGGGAACAATTCAGTTCCTTAACAGCGATAAAAATAAAAATAAACATTTGTATGTAAATGGCTTCTTAGCAAAGGGCAATTTCTCTAGCAAGAATTCTGCTATGACTGGGAGTGGTCTGAGTGGGGAGGGGAAAACAGAAAAATAGCTGTTATTGGCAGATAGGGTTGGAACGCTCTTTCTTATTGGTCTATTAATTAATTTACCGCATGGTGATGTCACAATGCATGGCCAATACTCCATACCACCAAAACGTTTTTTTTTTAAACGGCTCTTACACTAAAAGGGCATTATCATCATTTTCACAATTTCATAGTATTATTCCTAACTCATAGTATGGAAATATATATAACACACAGGAAAAAAATTACTTTTTTTTGTCTGCACTGGGCCTTTAAGTGCAGCCATACAGCTGTTCTGTCTGATCACACTTCACTAGGAATCACTGGGGTACAATTGCCGGCCCGTTTCACCCAGAGTAGCAGCTGGTGATGTGAATAATTCAATCTGTTTCATCCCTCCATTCCAGACATATTTTTTCTCTCAAGAGGAGACTGTGCAATGTTGTATTTTTTGGTTGTTGATGCAAATTGTGTGGTTTCTCCCTCACCAGTACGACACGTGGACAATGGTAATAGTGAGTTTATAGGTTAGTTGTTTGGTCATTAGTTTGATACAAGTATGCTTAGTCGTTTAGGATTATAATGCCACAAGGTGGCAGCATTAGCTTTCTGATTTCTCCTGCTGGTCTTTTATAATGGTATCTTTATCACATATGTGTTCAGCCTCATCTACAACAACACATGGATTCTATTTAGTACATTCAAATTCAAACAATAAAATTGAGAGTTTTACTCGCTGGTATTAGTCCCTCCAAAGTAGGGACATCAAAACGTGACTCATCACCTCTCACTGTCGAAGCACCACCAGCATTCCCAAAACAAGTCCCACCCACTCTGATGGATGATCTACAGCTGATGCTGACTGAACAAAGGAGCTTCTGTCTATCTTTTTATTTATAGTTGAGAGTGTTAACAGTCAATGACATATGGGGCTTCAGCCATGGCCTGTGCCAAGAGGGGTTGCAATCCCAATTGGTACCCTATTCCCTCTGTAGTGCGCTACTTTTGACCAGGACCCATCAGGCTCTGGTCAGAAGTAGTCATTCTGGTCAAACGTTGTGCACTAGATAGAGAATAGGGTGCCATTTGGGACGCAATGGGACTTAACTCATTGGGAATGGGACGTTACTGGACATGGGGAACAGGATCCATCATGATGGATTCAGCCACCAATGCCTGCATTTGAAACATTCAATCTACGCTGAAGGTTTGCAAAGTGGCAACATTACAGATGGTTTACTGCAGTGTTGATTGGTTGCTGTTATTTACGCATGATCCTCCCAAACAGATTATACACAGTGCATCTTTCAAGGTTTTGGTTGCTATGGCTAAAACCATTGATATTTGCATTTGTTGTGTTGTTAGACGTCTCAGGTTTCTACTGCGGTTACAATTGAAACGTAGAAAGGTCATCGAACTGTGATGGAATAATGATTTGATGCATCGGACTAAAAATGTAACACCTGTTATCTGTGCAGGACAGGCTGTATTTGTTTAGCCGTTGCTCTGGGTTACGGCATCATGATGACTGAGCCTTGTAGTGAAAGCAGACACTAGGACAGGTGTGTGTGTGTGTGTGTGTACATGCCTGTGTTTCCACGGTCACTTTAACTTTTCTATCTAACATAATCAACCAATTTGTTGTTGCATTGTAGAGAAGGGACCTGCAAGTAAGCATTTCGTTGGAAAGTGTATACCATGTGTATCCTGTATATATGACTAATAAAACCCTCAGACGAACCATCAAAAAGGCAAAGCGTCAATACAGGACTAAGATTGAATCGTACTACACCGGCGCCGACACTCGTCGGATGTTTTAGTTAATAGTTTGCAGGGCTTGCAAACTATTATGGACTAACTAGTGGTTAGAGCGTTGGACCAGTAACCGAAAGGAATCCCTGAGCTGACAAGGTAAAAAAATATTTCGTTCTGCCCCTGAGCAAGGCAGTTAACCCATTGTTCCCCGGGCGCCGAAGACCTGGATGTCGATTAAGGCAGCCCCTCGCACCTCTCTGATTCAGAGGGGGTTGGGTTAAATGACGAAGACACATTTCAGTTGTACAACTGACTAGGTATCCCCCTTTCTCTTTCCCTACAAAGGGACGCACAGCCGTGAGCTGCCCAGTGACACGAGCCTACCAGACGAGCTAAATTACTTCTATGCTCGCTTCCAGGCAGCCACACTAAAGCATGCATGAGAGCATCCGCTGTTCCAGGCGGCTGTGTGATCACGCTCTCTGTAGTCGATGTGAGTAAGACCTTTAAAACAGGTCAACATTCACAAGCCCACAGGGTGGAACAGATTACCAGGACGTGTACTCTGAGCATGCGCTGACCAACTGGCAAGTGTCTGACATTTTCAACCTGTCCCTGACCGATTCTGTAATACCAAACATGTTTCAAGCAGACCACCATAGTCCCTGTGCCCAAGAACACTAAGGTAACCTGCCTAAATGACTACTCACGTCGGTAGCCATGAAGTGCTTTGAGAGGCTGGTCATAGCTCACATCAACACCATTATCCTAGAAACCCTAGAAGGTGTTCCTTTTGTCCAGGTGGGAAAGGGCAGTGTGGAGTGCAATAGCGATTGCATCATCTGTGGATCTGTTTCGGGCGGTATGCAAATTGGAGTGAGTCTAGGGTTTCTGGGATAATGGTGTTGATGTATGTTTGTGGTGGTGGTATATACGTATGGTCACAGTGGGGAGGATGTCATCGATGCACTTATTGATGAAGCAAATTATTTATGTGGTGTACTCCTCAATGCCATCGGAGAAATCCCGGAACATATTCCAGTCTGTGCAAAACAGTCCTGTAGCTTAGCATCTGCTTCATTTGACCACATTTTTATTGATCTAGTCACTGGTGCTTCCTTCTTTAAAAAATTCTTATTAGCAGGAATCAAGAGAAAATAATTATGGTCAGATTTGCCAAATGGAGGGCGAGGGAGAGCTTTGTACGTGTCTCTGTGTGTGGAATAAAGGTGGTCCAGAGTTTTTTTCCCTCTGGTTGCACCTTTAACATGCTGATAGAAATTTGGTAAAACAAATTTAAGTTTCCCTGCATTAAAGTCCCTGGCTACTAAGAGTGCCACCTCTGGGTGAGTGTTTTCTTGTTTGCTTATGGCGGAACACAGGTGATTCAATGCTGTGTTAGTACCAGCCTCTGACTGTGGTGGTATGTCAACAGCTACAAAAAATACAGATGAAAACTCTCTAGGTAGATAGTGTGGTCTACAGCTTATCATGAGATACTCTACCTCAGGCGAGCAATAGCTCGAGACTTCCTTAAATATCGTGCACCAGCTGTTATTTACCAAAATACAGTCCGCCACCCATTGTTTTACCAGACACCACTGTTCTGTCCTGCCGGTACAGGATATAACCCGCCAGCTGGATGTTGGTATTGTCATCATTCAGCCACGACTCCGTGAAGTATAAGATATTACAGTTTTGAATGTCCCGTTGCTAGTTTAATCTTCCGCGTAGGTCATCGATGTTATTCTCTAAAGATTGCACATTTGCTTGCAGAATGGAAGGAAGTAGGTGCTTATTCGATCACCTACCAATTCTCAGAAGGCAGCCCGCCGTCTGGCCCCTTTTTCTCCGCCTCCTCTTCACGCAAATCACGGGGATCTGGGCCTGTTCCCGAGAAAGCAGTATATTGTTTGCGTCGGGCTCGTCAGACTCATTAAAGGAAAAAAAAGGATTCTGCCTGTCCGTGGTGAGTAACAGCAGTCCTGATGTCCAGAACTTATGTCTGGTAATAAGAGACGGTAGCGGCAACATTATGTACAAAATATGTTACAAACAAAAAAACACAATCGGATGGGGACATGTAAAACATCTGCCTTCTTCTCCGGCACCATCTTTACTGCATAACTAAAGATGATTATACAGTAAATATAACTAACAGCATGTGCTGTATACAGCTTGTTTTCAGTTTGGTTTTTATCAAGCACATGGCAGACTAGAACCAGGAAGTGGTTTGTATTCCACCTCCATAGGGGACTTTCTGGTCTTAGTTTTACTTTCTCTTCTTCTGCTGACTCGAGGTGAGTCTTCTTTTCTGTTTTCAGGATTTCTTACTATTACGTGCTTTGCTAAACTGTGATTTTAAACTGATCTTATGTGATATTTAGTATGCTTGTCTTAAACCAATTATTTAAATGTTTTTAACAAAAATAGTTTGATAGAAGAACAGCCATAACAACGATTTAGTGGACATCCAATGGGGCATTCTGTAATGCCCTTTGTACTTGTGTGTCGACCATATAAAAGAAAGATACGACATTGATGTAAACCTTACTGTACCAACATTATCTAAAGAGGTGAAGGTTATTATATTTTATTAATACAGTGCCTTGCGAAAGTATTCGGCCCCCTTGAACTTTGCGACCTTTTGCCACATTTCAGGCTTCAAACATAAAGATATAAAACTGTATTTTTTTGTGAAGAATCAACAACAAGTGGGACACAATCATGAAGTGGAACGACATTTATTGGATATTTCAAACTTTTTTAACAAATCAAAAACTGAAAAATTGGGCGTGCAAAATTATTCAGCCCCTTTACTTTCAGTGCAGCAAACTCTCTCCAGAAGTTCAGTGAGGATCTCTGAATGATCCAATGTTGACCTAAATGACTAATGATGATAAATACAATCCACCTGTGTGTAATCAAGTCTCCGTATAAATGCACCTGCACTGTGATAGTCTCAGAGGTCCGTTAAAAGCGCAGAGAGCATCATGAAGAACAAGGAACACACCAGGCAGGTCCGAGATACTGTTGTGAAGAAGTTTAAAGCCGGATTTGGATACAAAAAGATTTCCCAAGCTTTAAACATCCCAAGGAGCACTGTGCAAGCGATAATATTGAAATGGAAGGAGTATCAGACCACTGCAAATCTACCAAGACCTGGCCGTCCCTCTAAACTTTCAGCTCATACAAGGAGAAGACTGATCAGAGATGCAGCCAAGAGGCCCATGATCACTCTGGATGAACTGCAGAGATCTACAGCTGAGGTGGGAGACTCTGTCCATAGGACAACAATCAGTCGTATATTGCACAAATCTGGCCTTTATGGAAGAGTGGCAAGAAGAAACCCATTCCTCCTGTTTTGCAAGGAGGAATGGGAAAAAATGTCAGTCTCTCGATGTGCAAAACTGATAGACATACCCCAAACGACTTACAGCTGTAATCGCAGCAAAAGGTGGCGCTACAAAGTATTAACTTAAGGGGGCTGAATAATTTTGCACGCCCAATTTTTCAGTTTTTGATTTGTTAAAAAAGTTTGAAATATCCAATAAATGTCGTTCCACTTCATGATTGTGTCCCACTTGTTGTTGATTCTTCACAAAAAAATATAGTTTTATATCTTTATGTTTGAAGCCTGAAATGTGGCAAAAGGTCGCAAAGTTCAAGGGGGCCGAATACATTCGCAAGGCACTGTACCTGTGTAAAATGCTGAAAGAGTCAACATCCTTTCTTGTTAAGCAATGGAATGAATGCAATTTCCTTATGGATTTGTTAATATTTTTTTCCTCAATTGAATGTACATGTCATGCTAAGTTGATACAGAGTGTTCCACTATGTAGTGAATGGATGCATTCCTTTTAAGCTGTTGATGTAAACAACATATATCGAAATAAACTATCATTTAACCAGGCAAGTCAGTTAAGAACAAATTCTTAATTACAATGACGGCCTAGGGACAGTGCGTTAACTGCCTTGTTCAGGGGCAGAACCACATATTTTTACCTTGTCAGCTCGGGGATTCGATCTAGCAACATTTACGGTTACTGGCCCAACGCTCTAACCACCAGGCTACCTGCTGCCTGAAATGACCCTATGTGGAAATAAAATGCGTTTTTATCAAGTGATCAATACAGAGCGGAGGGAATATTACCACCAAACTAAGGTGTTTTCTTTTTGATATGTTTTCACTTAGACATAATGCACAGTTCTCCCCAGGTTAAGAGGGACAGGGGGAGTTAGGCGGAGGGGGGGTGGGGGCAATGAGGCCTGAGTAAGGAGCAGTTGCAGGGGGTTGGGGTCAATGAGGCCTGAGTAAGGAGGAGGAGCAGGGGGTTGGGGTCAATGAGGCCTGAGTAAGGAGGAGGAGCAGGGGGTTGGGGTCAATGAGGCCTGAGTAAGGAGGAGGAGCAGGGGGTTGGGGTCAATAAGGCCTGAGTAAGCAGCAGAATTACCCTCAATTTTCTTTCTGCACAACTAGAGCCACATAGGCTGCGTCACATATCACCCTATTTTCCTACATAGTGCCCTATGGGCCCTGGTCCAAAGTAGTGAACTATATAAGGAATAGGGTTCTATTGTGGACAGCTCTCAGCCAGGAGGAGCAGGAAATGAGTCACAGCACAACATGGTTCATGTCAGCACTGCAGCAGCAGCCGTTCTGTTCCCACAGGATATCTACAGTACCTCCGGTCTCCTATGGAAGTGAAGGGCAATGATCAAGGCTTTAACATAGAAACAGGGACTGACTAAACATGTGGTTCTTTTTCAGTGTTTAAGTGGCCAGCCAGCCACTCACTGCTCTTAAAATGACATTCCTTCAATGGGAATGCAGTAAACTGGGAATCACACTGATGAAACCACAAAAGTGTTTCATTTGATAAAAAGTCTAATTAAACCCTTGAATTGATTTTATTTTATTATTTGTATTATTTGTTGTTTCCTGATCTTTCCTTCATTGTACCTATCTTTCCTTCATTGTACCTATCTTTCCTTCATTGTACCTATCTTTCCTTCATTGTACCTATCTTTCCTTCATTGTACCTATCTTTCCTTCATTGTACCTATCTTTCCTTCATTGTACCTATCTTTCCTTCATTGTGCCTCTTTCCTTCATTGTGCCATGGGCTTAGTGTTGTCATGTGTTGATTTGTGCCCTTTTGTGGGATGAGTTCAGGACTGCAAGTATACTAATCTGGAGAGCCTATGACTAAATGACTCAAGTTCTGGCATAACAACTTTACTCATTTATTTTTATGCTTGCAATTATGTGGTGTGTAACAATTTCCTAAACATAAAGGGAGAAGGAGGATCCCTGAAGGATTTTGCATTTGAAGCACGAAGATTGTTTCACATAGGCCCCAAACATCAGTTGACTGGCTGTTGGACTACAGTCATAAAAACTCTCAGAGTATCAAGACCTTAGACAAATGAAACTTTAGTAGCTGGTAATTGAGTTGTAGAAGGGATTTTACAGCAGACATAGCCAAAAAATCCTTGCCATATATTCGCCCTGTAGGTTAGTACTTTTACAGGGTCAAAACCTTGGTGGCAACAATGTTCATTGTCCGCCTCCTTTTACCTGTTTAGTTCCATAGCTATTGGAATGTAAGCCCAAAATGAGACCATAAACAGCCTATTATAGTGATTGACAGGTCTAGGAGGCATGTGGGCTAAACAATGTGAATGAATTGTGCAGGGCTACTTTTAACCTTGGCACCACCAGCTCTAGAGACACCTGCTGTCCAGAAGAGACCGAAGGGAAGGGAGAGTGGCAAAAAAAGGGTCAAAAGGGGGATGAATTTACTACCGCAGACAAGGGAATGATATGATGAAATGGAGACAATGAGGTCTTGGAGCTGGCAGTGGCTAGTTATGATGAGATGTTATACAGTAGAGTATATGGAAGTAGAGAGTGTACCATATAGGGAATATGGTGCCATTTGGAACACATAAAGAGTCTACTGTCCCTCCTCTGGGCAGTCCCTCTCCTTGAGATGGCTTTAGAGCACAGCTGGGTTTGTCTCCTCTCTACAATCATAATGATGATATCCTGTAGGTCTGTGGTGGACAGACAGATGGTAATTTAGATTATATCCTGTAGGTCTGTGGTGGACAGACAGATGGTAATTTAGATTATATCCTGTAGGTCTGTGGTGGACAGACAGACGGTTATTTTGATGATACCCTGTAGGTCTGTGGTGGACAGACAGGCGGTTATTTTGATGATACCCTGTAGGTCTGTGGTGGACAGACACACTGTTATTTTGATGATATCCTGTAGAGCTTGGGTGGACAGACACACTGTTATTTTGATGATATCCTGTAGAGCTTGGGTGGACAGACACACTGTTATTTAGATCAAGGTTTCCGAAACTCGGTCCTGGGGCCCCCACTTGGTGCACGTTTTGCTTTTTACACTAGAACTACACAGCTGATTCAAATAACCAACTCATTATCAATCTTAGATTATTTGAATCAGCTGTGTAGTGGATTTGCCCCAGCCAAGTAAAAAATAATTGAGCCTTAATTTTCCTTCATCTGAATGGAAAATATCTGTTTTCTCATGTAACACATCTCAGTTTGTACTGAATTGGCTGACTCCTCCTTGGCTATGGATGCAGATTGGCACGGTATAATATCCCATTGAATACAAAGATGAAAAAACGCTTCAGGGGGGGAAACCATGTCCAACGAGCCAACAGTGAAATGACTCCAGATTCCCACAATGCATTCTCTCTGTAAATGGATAATGACTATACAAATCTTTTGCATTGGCTAATATAATCCTCTACATGAGTTTAAATACATACACATACCATTTAAACCCACACATGGGATATTCTAGACTGCTAATTAGGCTATAAGAGCCAAAAATGTCAAAGGAGCAAATATATTTTTTCTGACTCAAGACATTTTGCAATCACTGAATGCTCTGCCTCATAGGAGAAGACATCGAATGATTTTACTCCCCAATCCCAGCCTAACCTTGTCCCCAGGCTCAATTTCTACCGCATATAAAGAGAGAACCAGCTGGTGGAGGAGATTAATCCCAGCCTTACATCACAACAACAATATAATGTAAAGACTGTAGTTAAAAGATTTTTGTAAATTCTACAGGCATGCACGGTGTCTCTTGTCTAACACCAAATGGTGTCAGGGTGCAGAATCACCCAACAGGTTGCCCGGAGGCTTAGTCTTCTCTTCCACCCCACACACAAATTGGGTTGAGGGGTATTATGTCAGCTGCTCTGACTAAAATAGTGTGTTGCTACGTGCAAGTTATGTACAGGTATGTACCGGACACAAATCAAGTTGAGCTTCCTGTTGGCCTCATCGATGTGCAGTACGTTTTCAGTCTTTCGGGTTTACAGAACATTTCTCCAGTCCTCACAGTGGTATGTGAAGTTGTTCCATTTGTTCAGATTGGATGGGAGCTACTATGTGACACTGACAAACTAAAGGACCTATTGAATAACCAATAATAGAAAAGTTATTCATGTTTTGGAAGAGAACAGGTTATTGTTTCTAGTTGGCTAATTGGATGGTATCTATTGCCTAGCCACTTATCCTGAAACCTTGCCAACTTTTTTATTTATCGAACCATACTAAGTGATGACAGGGTCAAGGGCATTGGAATGTGTGAATGGAATGTGGATGTCCACGTTTGTCTTGTTGGAATGTTTACATCCTCAGCTGGAAATCTGACCCCCTTTGGTGAGCTTGTTGTTGGGTTGATAAGAGTAAATATATGAAGTGATTTGCACGAGCAAACGAATAAAATTAAACCAAATGGTATTTTTATATATATATATATTTATATATGTATGTATGTAATATTTATTTAATATTTATGACTGTTACTACTGTTATTTAACTATATGTAAATTAGAGGATGGTCAATTAAGTCATGCTTTATTTTTCTTTAGGGACAGATAATTCGGACAGGTAACGTTAGCTAGCTAACTGATTGCAACATGTTCAAGTAGGAAGCAAAAGGGGGTTGGACGCATGTTCATTCAGATTACTGGTAAAGTGAACAGTGCAGACTGACTGTAGGCTATTTCGCGCCCAAGAAACTGCTTCCTACCAGGTAAGAACATGCCATAACAGGTTTTCAGTTAGTATATTTCACAGTAGTAGCCTACAATAGTTACTGTCTGCTTAGTATCGTGCTTTTAACTAATACTATGCCCTTTTAAATCAATTGAGGTGGGCGCAATCCTCAAGATTGGACAAATCCAGGAAGGAAATTTGACCTCGATAGCCACTGCTGCGTAGTAGGCGACCAAAATGTGGCTCACATTTGGCAGCTAACGTTAGTGTACGGCAGTGGTGGATATCGTAATGTAAAAACGATATCTCAGAAATGTATTTTACATAAAATAAAAGACATGCCGTCGTGTAGTTTAGGTAAAATATGGGGTGTCCTTGTCCTTAGCAACTCGCTATTCGGTGTTTTTTCGGGGGGTTGGTTTGGCTAGCATAGCAAGCCAGTCAGCTTGCTAACTGTTGTTAGCTTTTTTTGTTTGTTGTTGCAAACATTACTTGGTTAGATTATAAATAAACTAGCTAGTTTCGTGTCAAACAAGTCTGAGCTAAGTGAAAATGTTTTTTTGCTTTACAAACCAGTATTTTTGCTATTTCCGTTTTTAATGGTCAGTCAAGGAAGCTAACCAGCTAACTAATGTTACCTAGTTACCCTCACCCTGCTCCACTGACTGTTTCCGGCCACTGATAAAATACCAAAATATGACTTATTTTATGTCTACTGTCATTATAGAGCTCAGTGTTGGGCCAGAACTGTTTTGTTAGAGAAATAGGCAGGCATTAGGCCTAGTGCAACATTTACAACGTCTAGATTCAGCCTGTGAGATGAAGTGAATCCTGTTTAGTAAGTTGGTTTGCAGCGCAACATAATTGTTGTTCCTTGGACAGGAAATACCACTTTTATAACTGAACAGACCATGAGACTACCTACATTAGGCTACATTCCTATTTCATAAAGGTGCTTCTCTGTGTGCTATGAGCAAGTACAACGATTGATTAATGCCCCTTGACTTAGTCCACATTTTGTTTGTAGATTATTTGATACATTTTGTACTCGGCTGTATTCAAAATGTGTTAAATAATCTACACACAATACCCCATGATGACAAAGTGAAAACATGTTTTTTTTAGACATTTTTGCGAATTTCTTAAATGAAATACAGAAATGTATACAGAAAATACAGAAAAGTATTCACACCCCTGAGTCAATACTTTGTAGAAGCAAGCACCTTTGGCGTTGATTACAGCTGAGTCTTTTTGGGTATGTCTCTAAGAGCTTTACACATCTGGATTGTACGCTATTTGCATTATTCTTTAAAAAAAATATTCAAGCTCTGTCAAATTGATTTGTTGATCACTGCTAGACAGCCATTCTCAAATCTTGCCATAGATTCCCAAGCTGATTTTTAAATCAAAACTGTAACTAGGACACTCCGGAACATTCAATGTCGTCTTGGTAAGCAGCTCCAGTGTAGAGTTGTTGGCCTTTTGTTTTAGGTTATAGTCCTGCTAAAGGTGAATTCGTCTCCCAGTGTCTGTTGGAAACCTGGTTCAGTCGGCTTTTTATCAAGGGTTTTTCCTGTAGCTGTATTCCATTGAATTTTATCCTGAAAAACTCCATAGTCCTTACCGATGACAAGCATACTTATAACATGATGCGGCCCACACAATTCGCCCACTTATCAGGAGAACATCCCTGGTCATCCTGATCTGGCGGACTCACTAAACACAAATGTTTTGCTTAGAAAGGATGTGTTGGAGTGTGACCCTGGCTAGCCGTAAAAAAAAAAAAATAATTGTGCCGTCTGGAATTTTTTATCATTCGTACTTTTGATACTAAAGTACATTTAAAACCAAATACTTTTAGACTTTTACTTAAGTACTATTTTACTGGGTGACTTTTACTTTAGTCATTAAGGTATCTTTACTTTTACTCAAGTATGAAAATGTAGTAGTTTTTCCACCACTGGCCACCAACATACTTGTGTTGGATTTGACCAAAACATAACTCTTTGTATGTCTTTGCCACATTGTTTGCAGTATTACTTAAAAGTGCAATATGCAGAAATCTCTCCGCCATTTCCTAGTTGCTACATTTCTAACGGTAAAGTTTGACAAAACCAGCAATTATTGTGTAGTGTATCATTGTAACATCTGAACTGTGGATTTTTTTCTCCATAACTTTTTTTTTTTGCCGTTTGAAGCTGGTGTACAAAACAGAAAGTAAAAGATGCAATAACAAATCTTAAGCACAGGAAGCATAGAAATAGTTCATATAGAACAGATCTACCGCTTCTTAGACTTGCTTTTTAATGAGAGTGACAGGTATACAACTCAAATTTCTATGTGAATTTGGTTGGGTCACCCAAAAAGTTAAATATTGTAGCTTTAAGTGCCTTGTTGCAAACAGGATGCATGTTTTGGAATAATTTTATTCTGTACAGACTTCTTTCTTTTCACTCGGTCATTTAGGTTAGTATTGTGGCATAATTGCAATGTTGTTTATCCATCCTAAGTTTTCTCATATCAGAACCATTAAACTGTTTTAAAATTACTGAGCAGTTTCCTTCCTTTCCGGCAACTGAGTTAGAAAGGACTACTGTATCTTTGTAGTATTTGGGTGTATTGATACACCTTCCAAAGCCTAATAACTTTACCATGCTCAAAGGAATATTCAGCATCTAGCTTTTTATTTTATTTACACATCTACCAATAGATGCCTTTCTTTGCGGTTCACTGGAAAACCTCCCTGGTCTTTGTGGTTGAGTCTGCTTGAAATATGCTACTCGATTGAGAGACCTTACAATTATCTGTATTTGTGGGGTACAGAGATGGGGTAGTTATTAAAATATCATGTTAACTTCTATTATTGTCTATACAACTTATAATGCGATTTGTTAAACACATTTTTACTCTTGAACTTATTTAGGCTTGCCATAACAAAGGGGTTGACTACTTATTGACTCAAGAAATTTCAGCTTTACATTTTTGTATTTTTTATACCTTTTCTATAATTTTCTACAAATGAAATTCCGCTTTGACATTATGGGATATTGTGTGTAGATCAGTGACACAGAATCTCAATTTAATAATCAGGCTGTAACACAAGTAAATGTGGAAAGTAAAGTGGTGTGAATACTTTCTGAAGACACTACATGTAGGCTACCTTACAGTTAACCCCTCTCAAATATTTGAAAGAATCTTGTTTTTCTTAGCAATAAAATAGAAAACGCAGAGCACCTGACCCCTGACACTTTCTCTTGGACCCATTTGGGCATAGCGGTCTCTCTACTGGTAATGGATACATTTTGCTAAGTCTTTGGAAACCGGTGCTAGCAATACTAGTGTTATTGGAAAAAATATTATATTTCTTCATTCAACATTTTGTTTTGAGTGGTCCGGAGTTTTAGATGAGTTGCTTTAGAGTTTAAGAAATGCACTTAAAAAAATATATATATATATATATATATGATCTGCAGAGAATGGGAGAAACTCTCCAAATACAGGTGTGCCAAGCTTGTAGCCTTGTAGCATCATACCCAAGAAGACTCTAGGCTGTAATCGCTGCCAAAGGTGCTTCAACAAAGTACTGAGTAAAGTGTCTGAATACTTATGTAAATGTGATATTTCATGTTTTATTTATATATTTATATATATATTTATATATATATATTTATATAATTATATTTATATATTTATATAATTATATATATATTTATATATATTTATATAATTATATATATATATATATTTATATAAATATATATAATTATATAAATATATATAATTATATATATATTTATATATTTATATATATATATTTATATAAATATATATAATTATATAAATATATATAATTATTTATATATTTATATATATATTTAATTATATAAATATATATAATTATTTATATATTTATATATATATATATATATAATATATATATATATATATATATATATATATATATAATATATATATATATAAATATATCAATTTCTAAACCTGTTTTTGCCATGTCATTATGGGGTATTGTGTGTGTGTAGATGGATGATAAGGGTAAAAAATGATTTAATCCATTTTAGATTAAGGATATAACGTAACAATGTGGAAAGGGTTAAGGGGTCTGAAGCAGAGCCAGACATTACCCCCCCCCCCAGGCTATGTATCTTGTCCGGACTGGTTCTATAGTCTCTCTTCACTCCCCATCCACACTACCATGCATTATGGGTATGGCTGCAAAATATAGACAAGCTGTTAAAAGGCATTCTAAGCCATTCTCTCAACTGTCTTGTTATAGATTCTGACATTGTGTAGCTTCTATTTTTACCCATGTTTTGACTTTTTCTCCACAAGCACTGTGAAGGTCATTTGGTGGGGGGGGGCTTTTGGGGATACTGGCGACTGCCAGGGGGTCAAGCAGGCGAGGGCAGTGGGTCTTGTTGACAGGGGACAAGTTGTCAAGTCACTGTTCCAGACCTGAGGTCTCAACAGTTCTAGAAATAGCCTGTGTCCCAAACAGAACCCATTTCTCTATATAGTGCACTACTTTAGGCCAGGGCCCATGGGACTCGGGTTGAGAATAGGGTGCCATTTGGGACATTGATGATGAGGTCTCCAGAGGACAAGCCAACACAGCAGCAGGACCTTCTGGCCTCTGGTTGCTGATAGGCTCCAAGAAATCTCTGGGGGCCACGATTGTGACTGTGTAGAGATGATTTTTCCTCATTGAGTCGGACATTTTGTAGTGAGGTTTTTTTATTTGACAGTGTGAAATTGTGTTGTTATGCATTTGTTTATTTGCTAAATAACTTTTTCTCACCAGCTAGTTTTATTGTAGATTTGTGTTTAGGCTAATAACTTACTCATTCTAGGCTTGTCTACTTTTGTCAGCATGCATAAAGTTTGAGCACTATATAAAACACAGATGTTTATACTTAAATCAACCCATCCCTCCTGTTGTTGGACAGGTACATCTAGTTGTATATTTAGTTGTCTTTATTTCAAGGATGTCCACTTCCTTGTTCTACCTCACATCATACCCAAACCGAACGCGCGTAATTTGATATGTTCCCACACACCAAACGCGATCACGACACGCAGGTTGAAATATCAAAACAAATTCTGAACCAACTATTTTAATTTGAGGACAGGTTGAAAAGCATTAAACATTTATGGCAATTTAGCTATCTAGCTTGCAGTTGCAAGCTAATTTGTCCTGGGATATAAACATTGAGTTGTTATTTTACCTGAAATGCACAAGGTCCTCTACTCTGAAAATTAATCTACATATAAAAGCTCAACCGACTTGTTTCTAGTCATCTAACCTCCTTTTTTCCTTTGGACTTTATATGGCTATTGGCATCTAACTTACATAGTATTACCACGACGACGAGCGACCTCCGTTCATCTTTCAATCACCGGCGTGGGTATACCCACGTGCCATCTCCTCATTGGTTATCTGCTTCGATAAACCAATGAGGAGATGGGAGTGGCAGGACGTGCACCGCGTTCAGCGTCACAAATAGAACTGACTTCTGTTTTTGCGCTTGGCAACGCAGACGCTCGTTGGCACGCGCAATGATTGAATAACATGTATGTGTAAATGTATTTTGCAACACGCACATGACGTGAGAGGTGTGGTCAGCATGTCAGGACCTTATATGGTGTCTGGTTCTACTTCTTGGTTCTACCTAAGAGTAGTCTGGGTAGCCGCTAATGGGCTCAAGACTAAGGAGATGATTGTGGACTACAGGAAAAAGAGGACCGAGCACTCCCGCATTCTCATCGACGGGGCTGCAATAGAGCAGATTGAGAGCTTCAAGTTCCTTGGTGTCCACATCACCAACAAACTAGCATGGTCCAAGCACACCATGACAGTCTTGAAGCAGGCATGACAAAACCTGTTCCCCCTCAGGAGACTGAAAATATTTGGCATGAGTCCTCAGATCCTCAAGGTTCTACAGCTGCACCAGCGAAAGCATCCTGACAGCATCCTGACTGGTTGCATCGCTGCCTGGTATGGCAGCTGCTTGGCCTCCAACCGCAAGGCACTACAGAGGGTCGGACATACTGCCCAGTACATCACTGGGGCCAAGCTTCCTGCAACACAGGATCTCTATACCAGGTGGTGTCAGTGGAAGGCCCTGAAAATTGTCAAAGACTCCAGCCACCCTAGTCATAGACTGCTCTCTCTGCTACCACACGGCAAGTGGTACCAGAGTGCCAAGTCTAGGTCCAAGAGACTTCTAAACAGCTTCTACCCCCAAGTCATAAGACTCCTGAACATCTAGTCAAATGGCTACCCAGACTATTCACATTGCCCCCTCCCCTCCACACCACCACTGTCACTAGGATCTGTAACAGTGGACTGTGTTTTGTAGACATTACCCTTTGCCAAAGTTTCAAAAAGTGTGTTTAGGAGTGCAAGGGCAATTTTGAGTTATTGCACACGTGCACTTCAGAGTAGGCGTTCCCTAATGGAAATTTGCAAATTAATGCTTGAACAGGCCAATAGGATCTCACTAGCTCGTGCTTGGCTCTGCCCACTAATTAATTTGCTCCCATTAGAAATGACTCTCTGGTCTATCTTAGTTACTTTAAAAAACAAACCCATCTTTGCTTATATGGTCTCTGCTTAGTTTGGTCAACAAACAGGTTGGTTACTGTATAAAACACCCAAGTGTATTACCAGTGCGTACCAACATCACTCATCCCTCTCGTTGTTGGACAGGTAAACCTCTAGACAGGCCTGACAGTGGAGATGTCTAAAGCGCCAGATGGCCCCGCAAGGACCCGCTCCAGATCAAAGTCCAGGTCCAGGTCTTGCACGCGGTCTCGTTCCAGAAGCCGCTCCCGCTCCAGATCCAGGAAGCACCGCTACAGGTGAAGTTTATAATAACTTCCTTCCTCTAGTGTATGGAGACTTGTCATCAAACCCTGTTTTCCATACATTACTGGGACATATACTTGCCATATGCCTAAGATGAGAATACTACACATTTTTTGCATTGTAATTTCAGAATGTCCATAATATATCTGGTGCTAATAGTGGAATGATAGTTTCACATTTGTGAATTACTCGCCAGTGTTGTGATTGGCTGTGATATTTGATTTTCCCCTGCTGGATTGACATCTGTTGTCAAATGGGCGAAAGCTGTTCTGACTGCGATTTCCACTAGATAATACACCCACATTTCCTGGTTGCTGAAATTCTACATTGTTCACTCGGTTCTTTTTTTTCACAAAGTCAATTAATCTAAATCTCTGTGAAATTCTACATTGGTCCACCAACTTTAAACCGCTGTAAAAGCAATATTTTGTGTTTATTTACTGAAAATATATTTCACAGCGAATTTGTTATTAAAAAAATATTTCGCATTGGGTTTAGATACTTCGGTGCTTGTTTTCTCACTGAGCTATTTATGCTAGATAACACAGCTACAAAGTCTGAACAGCTTTCCCAGTTTGATAACTGAAACCGCTCTGGCTGGAGAATTCAATAGGCCAATATCATAGCCAAGTACTAAAAAAATCATATCTTTTATTTTGTCAAACTTATGGACGATTCACTATATACACACACACACACACACACACACACACACACACACACACACACACAGTGGGGAGAACAAGTATGATACACTGCCGATTTGCAGGTTTTCCTACTTACAAAGCAGGTCTGTCATTTTTATCATAGGTACACTCCAACTGTGAGAGACGGAATCTAAAACAAAAATCCAGAAAATCACATTGTATGATTTTTAAGTAATTAATTAGCCTTTTATTGCATAAGTATTTGATACATCAGAAAAGCAGAACTTAATATTTGGTACAGAAACCTTACAGAGATGTTTCCTGTAGTTCTTGACCAGGTTTGACCAGGTTTGCACACACTGCAGCAGGGATTTTGGCCCACTCCTCTATACAGACCTTCTCCAGATCCTTCACGTTTTGGGGCTGTTGCTGAGCAATACGGACTTTCAGCTCCCTCAAGATTTTCTATTGGGTTCAGGTCTGGAGACTGGCTAGGTCACTCCAGGACCTTGAGATGCTTCTTACGGAGCCACTCCTTAGTTGCCCTGGCTGTGTGTTTCGGGTCGTTGTCATGCTGGAAGACCCAGCCACAACCCATCTTCAATGCTCTTACTAAGGGAAGGAGGTTGGTGGCCAAGATCTTTCGATACATGGCCCCATCCATCCTCCCCTCAATACGGTGCAGTTGTCCTGTCCCCTTTGCAGAAAAGCATCCCCAAAGAATGATGTTTCCACCTCCTTGCTTCACGGTTGGGATGGTGTTCTTGGGGTAGTACTCATCCTTCTTCCTCCAAACACGGCGAGTGGAGTTTTGACCAAAGCTCTATTTTTGTCTCGTCAGACCAGTTGACCTTCTCCTATTCCTCCTCAGGATCATCCAGATGGTCATTGGCAAACTTCAGACGGGCCTGGACATGCGCTGGCTTGAGCAGGGTGGACCTTGCGTTTGTTGCAGGATTTTAATCCATGACAGCGTAGTGCGTTACTAATTTTTTTCTTTGAGACTATGGTCTCAGCTCTCTTCAGGTCATTGACCAGGTCCTGGCGTGTAGTTCTAGGCTGATCCCTCACCTTCCTCATGATCATTGATGCCCCACGAGGTGAGATCTTGCATGGAGCCCCAGACCGAGGGTGATTGACCGTCATCTTGAACTTCTTCCATTTTCTAATAATAGCGCCAACAGTTGTTGCCTTCTCACCAAGCTGCTTGCCTATTGTCCTGTAGCCCATCCCAGCCTTGTGCAGGTCTACAATTTTATCCCTGATGTCCTTACACCCTCTCTGGTCTTGGCCATTGTGGAGAGGTTGGAGTCTGTTTGATTAAGTGTGTGGACAGGTGTCTTTTATACGGGTAACGAGTTGAAACAGGTGAGTGGAGAACAGGAGGGCTTCTTAAAGATAAACTAACAGGTCTGTGAGCTGGAATTCTCACTGGTTGGTAGGTGATCAAATACTTATGTCATGCAATAAAATGCAAATTAATTACTTAAAAATCATACAATGTGATTTTGTGGATTTTTGTTTTAGATTCCGTCTCACAGTTGAAGTGTACATATGATAAAAATTACAGACCTTTTACATGCTTTGTAAGTAGGAAACCTGTTTCAGGTTATCAAATACATGTTCTCCTCACTGTATATACTACCTTTCAAAAGTTTAGGGTCACTTATAAATGTATTTTTAATCTAATTTTCTTTCGAAAATTATAACATTAAATTGATCAGAAATACAGTGTAGACATTGTTAATGCTGTAAATGACTATTGTTGCTGGAAACGGCTGATTTTTTAAAAAGTAATATCTGCATAGGTGTGCAGAGGCCCATTATCAGTAACCATCACTCCTGTGTTCCAATGACACGTTGTGTTAGCTAATCCAAGTTTAACATTTTAAAAGGCTAATTGATCGTTAAAAAAAAACATTTAGCAATTATGTTAGCACAGATAAACTGATATGATTAAAGAAGCAATAAAACTGGCCTTCTTTAGACTAGTTGAGTATCTGGAGCATCAGCATTTGTGGGTTTGATTACAGGCTCAAAATGGCCAGAAACTAAGACATTTCTTCTGAACCTAGTCAGTCTATTCTTGTTCAGAGAAATGAAGGCTATTCCATGCGAGAAATTGCCAAGAAACCGAAGATTTCGTACAACGCGGTGTACTACTCCCTTCACAGAACAGCGCAAACTGGCTCTAACCAGAATAGAAAGAGTGGGAGGCCCCGGTGCACAACTGAGCAAGAGGACAAGTACATTAGAGTGTCTAGTTTGAGAAACAGACGCCTCTCAAATCAAATGTATTTATATAGTCCTTCGTACATCAGCTGATATCTCAAAGAGCTGTACAGAAACCCAGCCTAAAACCCCAAACAGCAAACAATGCAGGTGTAGAAGCACGGTGGCTAGGAAAAATTCCCTAGAATGGCCAAAACCTAGAGAGGAACCAGGCTATGTGGGGTGGCCAGTCCTCTTCTGGCTGTGCCGGGTGGAGATTATAACAGAACATGGCCAAGATGTTCAAATGTTCATAAATGACCAGCATGGTCAAATAAAAGTAATCACAGTAGTTGTCAAGGGTGCAACAAGTCAGCACCTCAGGAGTAAATGTCAGTTGGCTTTTCATAGCCGATCATTGAGAGTATCTCTACTGCTCTTGCTGTCTCTAGAGAGTTGAAAACAGCCGGTCTGGGACAGGTAGCACGTCCCGTGAACAGGTCAGGGTTCCATTTCCGCAGGCAGAACAGTTGAAACTGTAGTAGCAGCACGGACTGGGGACAGCAAGGAGTCATCATGCCAGGTAGTCCTGAGGCATGGTCCTAGGGCTCAGGTCCTCAGAGAGAGAGAAAGAAAGGGAGAATTAGAGAGAGCATACTTAAATTCACACCGGATAAGACCGGAGAAGTACTCCAGATATTCCACACTGACCCTAGCCCCCCCGACACACAAACTACTGCAGCATAAATACTAGAGGCTGAGACAGGAGGGGTCAGGAGACACTGTTGCCCCATCCGATGATACCCCCGGGCAGGGCCAAACAGGAAGGATATAACCCCACCCACTTTGCCAAAGCACAGCCCCCACACCACTAGAGGGATATCTTCAACCACCAACTTACCATCCTGAGACAAGGCCGAGTATAGCCCACAAAGATCTCCGCCACGGCATAACCCAAGAGGGGCGCCAACCCAGACAGGAAGATCACATCAGTGACTCAACCCACTCAAGTGACGCACCCCTCCTAGGGACGGCATGAAAGAGTACCAGTTTTAACCCCTGTAATAGGGTTAGAGGCAGAGAATCCCAGTGGAAAGAGGGGAACCGGCCAGGCAGAGACGGCAAGGGCGGTTCATTGCTCCAGAGCCTTTCCGTTCACCTTCACACTCCTGGGCCAGACTACACTCAATCATATGACCCACTGAAGAGATGGGTCTTCAGTAAAAACTTAAAGGTTGAGACCGAGTTTGCGGAACTCCCGGAGTCGTCTCTTCACTGTTAACGTTGAAACTGGTGTTTTGCGGGTACTATTCAATGAAGCTGCCAGTCATTTTGTTACAAATTTAACCAGAACTTTGCATAATGCACATTCACAAATAATGGCTAACTACTTGTAGCAGGCATTATAGAAAATGAACAGGGGTCTCATTTAAACAATCTCTCAAGCTCAAGTCCACGTTGCTAGTGAGTAGCCAGCTAATCTTAATATTTCAAGTATAGCCAACTTGCATCTATTTACTAGTTAACAAGGTAAAACTGTTAAATTGTTAAGAACACACCCCCCTGTCTGTCTCCAGCTGTTTGAACAGCATGCTAGCCCGTGGACTTTTAACATGTTGAAAGCAAGTGGCCTACCTTATTTCTCAGAATGAGAACGAGTTGCCAATTCCATATTGAAATGCATTTTCTTTTCATGCTTATTGCACGTTTTAGACAGCTATTATAGCAGTAGTTGGTCAAAATGCTGATAGTGGTACCGCAGTGCCATGTGTGACAAACTGAGCATTAATTTTCCAGAATCTTCATACTCTTGTGGTAGTAGTGTCTGCTCTGTGCGCAATTTGAGGAGTTGAGACATGAAAGCGTGTCGGTAGAAAGCTTAACTTTCTCCATTACAGCATAATAATGTTTCTATATGTTGTGCTGTTCATATGAACCATTCTGTTGGACCAAACCTCAAATGCAAATAGCGATTTGAAGCCGCTTGTCAGAGGAAGATGTGATCTCTCACCTTTGTTGTGAGTGCCGGGGGGGGGGTGAGCGTGAGAGGAAGAGGCGACGTGACATGTTTCACCCTTGCAAAAATAAACCCTATGCATTTCTGTGGGCTTATTTGTGTGTCCGTTTTCGGGAAGTTTGTCTTGCATAATCAACAAACATAAGCACTGCATCACCATTGGGTGCATAAATACATACATAAATCACCAGCAATAACTACAGCAGACAACACATGGATACAGTCCGTAATTCCGTGTGGGAATGAAGGATTTCTGGCCTCTGTATCGGCAGCCTGGCGGTAAGGAGCTGGTCCTGGTTCAGTGGATGCTTCGTCATTCTCGGCGGCTTGGCGGTAGGGAGCTGGTCCTGGTTCAGTGACTGCTCCGTCATTCTATTCATATTGCTGGTGTAAATTGGAAGGTTCACACAGCACAGAGGGAGCAAAGCTGACGAGACCAAAAAGATAACATGAGAACAACGGACATAAATGCTCATAAAAATAACAACCAGGATTCATGCAATATAACAGTTAGGCATTTCGATCAACATCATACATTCAAATGAATACGATATATCGCCCAGCCCTAAGTAATACTGTGAAATAATTTAGCGCTATATATATGCGCTATATATATATATATATTTATAATGGACATTTTCTGAAATGATAATGCAAATAAATGAAATCCTGTCTTGCACCTTTTTAAGATATACTATTGGTACACTGTTGAGTAAAAGGTTCATTTTTATCCTTTTTCTTTGCTAGGATAAAAATGTAACTTCATATTTAGGATGGGGTTAAAATGGCCGCCTCTTAACCAGAAAACACATTTTATATTATACAATCTATTTCCCATCCGTCTTCTGTTTTGAACTGAGACAGAATGAACTAATGCACCTACATAACATGCAGTCAGTGACCCATAAGTTTTATTCATTATTGAATATTATTATCCTTTTGTTACATTTTAAGATGAGTGAGTCATCATTTGGGTCAGTTCTTTGCCCTGGAGAAGGGAGGTCAAACAACATTCAGCACTTTGTGCATCTGTAATGACTTCCATGAGGAATTATGGGCCCAGTGTTGGTTACATCTCAACTTAGTTATATGACTGAGCATGTTTTTATTGATTGGCTATTGTTTAAAGTTGGATCCCCCTCAAGCCACTGTGTGTGTTTGCCATACAGTAGCTTGATAACAGGATGCTCGGGACCTCTTTCTGTTCAATTGTACCTTTTAAAAATTTAACTAGGCAAGTCCGTTAAGAACAAATTCTTATTTTCAATGACGGCCTAGGAACAGTGGGTTAACTGCCTTGTTCAGGGGCAGAACAACAGATTTTTACCTTGTCAGCTCGGAGATTTGATCTTGCAGCCTTCCAGTCCAACGCTCTAACCACTAGGCTACCTGCCGCCCCAATGCACAAGACAAGCGCCGTCCATAATAAATGACTTGTCCAAAAGGATGGCTGGAAGTGCTTTCACAAAGAGAGAGACGTGTCAGAAGGAGAGGAAGTGTTGCCTAGCCAGGTCAAACACCCTCTTCCCACTCCCTCCTCCTACAGGGATTAGAGTAGAAATGCTTTCCCATTTTGGCCCAACTCTTTCCACTGCTCCAGTCCCTCCACTCACACACTCGTCAGATAAAGGGAGTCCCTCACTAACTACTGTGAGTACGCCATGTAGCTCACTGCGCCCAGACTCTTTCAATGAAAAAGCTCAAGAGGTAAGTGGATGGGGGATTTTATCCACTGGATTTGGCAGTTTTTCCCACTGCTGTACATGGGTAGAAACCAATATCCTGTTCGCTTGCTGTCTGGGTTGTCGTTCTAATTCACTTTCGTCCTTCTAAAATGTGCCTGCTACTTTGCATTTTCCTGGATTTCTAGGAGTAGTGTGCCGATGTACTATGGGGACGCTACTTTCACTGTTAGTTATTTTTCTGCCTCACATTATTTCCATGGATTTAAGCACCGATGTTAGAATCCTTTATATGTGGTGGAGGTAATACTCTTCATGTCTAAAACCTCCAGCATTTTTAACCAAATACATTGGCTAAGTCTTCGTTTGTTGGTTTAGAATGTCACAGGATAAGCAGTATGAACATGTATTCCATATGGTGCCTGATTGGGGATTTCTCCTTTTCTGTCCATCATGTTACTCAAAGAGCACCTTGAAGTGAAGTTGTTTGAATGTTGAGTGTCTTCAGAGGGAAAAGGTTGGAGGAGGATCCTGGCTGCGTTGGTCCCTGGCTGTGTTTTTAAAAGGCGCTAGTGTGTGGTTTAGTAGCTCCTCCACGTGGACAGAATACTCTAACGCAGTCCCTCCGTCCCATCCACTGGGACCACTGCCAGTTAACAAACCGACGGTGTAGGTTATTTAGCCTGACCGTCTGTTCTCTCTGAGTGAATTGTCTGGAGAATGAAAAAGGCACACCTGAGTTGGCGAGGTGCAGGCTGCCGAAACAACACAACCATTTTATTATTTTACTCTGACTGTATACTCCTACTCAGTCCAACTTAACCAGACAGGGTTGTCTCAAGGTGTACATATGTTTACTGTTTTTGTAATGTTTTGGCAACCTTCTGAAAAGTGTACCAACATTGACTTGGCTACACAGTATCTTTAACAGACTTCTCTCCTAGTTCTAGGTCACGTTCCCGCTCCAGATCTCACTCTCCGTCCCACGGCAGGAACTATCCCACCAGAGACTACCAGAACAACCGGGGTTACCAGAGGGGCTACAACCGTGGCTTCCGCAGACCCTTTTACTTCCGCGGTAGAACCCGGGGCTTCTACCCTCGCCAGGGTTACCAGAGAGGAGGTAACAGCTACGGCTACAGAGCCAACAACTGGCAGGGGGGGGGCTACCGGGACGGGCCGCCCCATGACCAGGACCACCACGGTCCTCACAGCCCCAGGAGAGGGAGATCTCGGTCCCGCACGCCCAGGAAACGCTCCGGCAGCCGCAGCCACTCCCGGTCTCGATACTCCGACCGTTCGTCCTCCAGGGGTTCCCGACGGTCCCGGCGGCACCACAGCTCCTCTTCCCGCTCCTCTTCCCCGCGGAATCGCCGCAGCAGCCCCGGCTCAGGGAAGCCTGGCTCTAAAGATGTAAAGGACAAGACTACACCAGTAGAGGTCAAGGAGGAGAGGGGAGGGGCTGGGGAGCAGGTAGGAGGACCTGGGGGAGAAGGCAGCAGTCATGATAAGGCCTCTGCTGGGAAATGGCAGGGTCTGAGTGACTATAACAACAGCCCCAAATGCAGCAGTCCGGCTGTTGGTGCCAAACAGGGGAAGTCGGACCCCAAAGGGTCATTGTGGAGAACCATGGGCAGCACTGGCAGTGTTCCCTCTACCAAGAGCCCACCAGGCTCCACCAAGGCCGGGCCGACTGCCTCCACCAGTGGGTTTGGTTTCTTTGGCAAGGAGGATCCCACCAGAGCAGACGATAAGACTGCTATTTCCTCTGCTTTCAAAAAGTATGTTCCTCTTTTTCTTTCCTTTTCCTTTCCAGTTTGTGATTGTAATGATTTATTTTAAGATTGTTCAGTCTGCACAGCTACAATAGATTTAAAAGAATGGATGCCATTGCCACTTCTCAATTTTAATGCATATAACAAAATTGAAAGTCACTTTTTTATTTTTTTATTATATGCTTATGTTACTGGGTAAGTTGACAGAGAACACATTTACAGCAACAACATGGGGAATAGTTACAGGGGAGAGGAGGAGGGGGGGGGGGGGGGGGGTGAATGACTCAATTGGAAGCGGGGGATGATTAGGTGGCCATGATGGTATGAGGGTCAGATTGGGAATTTAGCCAGGACACCAGGGTTAACAACCCTACAATAAGTGCCATGGGATCTTTAGTAACCATAGAGAGTCCGGACATCCGTTTACCTGCACCCTACGGGGGGGGGGGCAGGGCAGGGCAATATCCCAAATCATTGCCGTGGAGCATTGGAATATTTTTTTGGGGGGGGGGACCAGAGGAAAGTGCCTCCTGCTGGCCCTCCAGCACCCCTTCCAGCAGCATGATACATGATAACCCTCTAACTTAAAGGGTGATGGTTATGTAAGTATCATTATTACAATATGAGTCCTGGTCAGTCTATTCTAAGTGTTCAATGTCATTCCCTGGTATTGTCAGTCTTCTGTGGTTGTGTAGTCTTGTTTCATTAGATCATCCAACATTCTACCACGTGATGAAATGTCTTTCATTTTAATATCACCGCCCTGTTAGAAAATCTGGATTCTGTAACGATAATAGATTTGAATCAACATTCTCCTTTTTGTATAACACAATGTAAAGGTCCATATGCTTCTCTGTCTGATTGCCCAGGTTCTTGGCAGAAAACAAGAATAAAAAGCAGCAGCAGCAGGCGGCGGCAGAGTGGGAGAATGGCCAGGACGGAGACAGCAGAGAGAAAGGGAACAGCAAGATTGGAGGAGGCCTTTTCAACATAACAGCAGCCTCCTTCAGCTCCAAGGCCGATAAGTCTCTGCCATTCCTGGAAAGAGCCGAAGAGGCCTTCCTCAAGTCTCAGGCTGCTGAAAGAGAGGAGGAGGAGGTGGTCAAGCCCAAAGGAGCCACCCTGACAACACGGGATGTGTTTGGGAAGTGGGAAGACGAGCCCCATTACTACCCCCCGGGGAAGGACGAGGAGAGACGGAGAGACACGGCCGAAGACGTGGATGAAGACCTGGAGCACATGGAAGAGGAGCTTTACCGCAGCCGCAAGCAGGCCTCCAAGAAAGAAGAGAAGTCCAAGAGGAAGGAGAAGAAGAAGGAGAAGAGCAACAGGAGGAGTCCATCTCCCGTCAGCGCAGCAGTGCCCCCTAGGGGTTCAGGCAGCGGGGAGAAGGACAGGCCCCTAGCCCTGTTCCCCATCAATAGGTTGGAGTCACACCTACCCAGGTCCTCTGGGAAGAGGGAGGGCTTGGAGCACAGTATCAACACATTTGATGAAATGCCCAGGTAAGCAGCATCACCAATGGTGTCCAACAGACTGGATGGTTAATAGTTTCTGAAACTGGCCTAGTTCTTAACTTCTTGGCGCACCCATCCCGTTAGCGGGATCATTTTCGTCAACATCCGCTGAATTGCAGAGCGCCAAATTCAAATTAAATTACTGAAAATATTTAATTTTCATGAAATTACAAGTGGAATATACCAAAACACAGCTTATCTTGTTGTTAATCCACCTGGCGTGTCAGATTTCAAAAAAGCTTTACAGAGAAAGCAAAGCAAGCGTTTATGTGATGACATTTCTCTCAGCAGACAAAACATTACAAACAGCTAGCAGCAAAGTAGATTAATCACGAAAGTCAGAAAAGCAATAAAATGAATCGCTTGCCTTTGATGATCTTCAAATGTTTGCACTCACTAGACTCTCAGTTACACAATAAATGTTCCTTTTGTTCGCAAAAAATTATTTTTATAACCAAAAACCTCCATTTGGTTGGCGCGTTTTGTTCCACAGGCTCGTGCAGGTCACGACGGGCATACGAAAATTCCAAATAGTATCCGTAAAGTTCGTAGAAACATGTCAAACGTTTTTTATAATCTATCTTCAGGTTGTTTTTACAATAAATAATCGATATTTCAACCCGGACGGTAGCTTTTTCAATAGGAGAGGAATAGAAAAGGTCTGCTCGCGCATGCAAAACTGGGGACACTCAGCTATACACTGACACGATGTGATCATTCTCGCTCATTTGAAACTATGTCTAAAGACTGTTCACACCTTGTGGCAGCTATAGGTAAAGGAATCTGGTTGATATCCCTTTAAATGGAGGATAGGCATGCAACAGAGGTTTCAAAATAAGAGGCACTTCCTGTTTGGATTTTCCTCAGGTTTTCGCCTGCAATATCAGTTCTGTTATACTCACAGACAATATTTTGACAATTTCGGAAACTTTAGAGTTTTCTATACTAATCTGTCAATTATATGCATATTCTAGCTTCTGGGCCTGAGAAATAGGCAGTTTCACTTGGGCATGTTTTTCATCCAAACATCAAAATACTGCCCCCCCCTAGTCTCAAAGTTAACTGCGTATAGTTTTGGATATGATTGAGGGGTTAACATTTTTATGGAACTCTTGTCACGGTCTTGAACACAACAGTTTCAGCTTGTCTTTCTCTTCTCAGCGCCTCTGGAAGTCTGACTAAGGAGCGTGGTTTGTCCAGGGATCTGGTGCATCCCAGTAAGAAAGATCCCGGACAGTTCCGCTCCATTTTCCAACACATACAGGCTGCTCAACTCCAACGCAGCCCCTCCGAGCTGTTTGCGCAGCATATTGTCACCATTGTGCACTACATCAAAGGTAAGTGCTGCTTATGGTTGACTGTATTACCGGTCATGACGGAAGTCAGATTCCACGTGATCGTTTAGTCACGGTAATTAGGCTTCTCCAAGCTCTGATACTGCTGATGGTCAATGGTAGCCTACCAAATTTTGCTAACTGTCTGGTACTCAGCACTCTACAGTCCCTCTAATCCCTCTGACATCAATGCAAATGTCATCGAACACTTCATGACAGCATGAGCTCATGTTGTGCAACATTTCTATAGGCTATGCAATTGCTTAAGAAAACAGAGTGATGGCCTGAAGTGTTCCATCAGCTTTCTAGAAACTTTGCCTATATTTTTCTCAACTTTCCTAATATTAACCTCATTGCTTATATTTACAACTGGAGGCTTGTATATATTTACAACCTGGCTGGATTGAAAATGAACCACAGAAAAGCACCCTCCATTTGCTATGCATAGTGGTCAAAAATAGTAAAAAATAAAGAAAAACCCTGGAATGAGTAGGTGTCTACACTTTTGACTGGTACTGTATTTTAATTAACACTCAATTACCGTGAGACCAGCAGTTATATACTTGACAGTCACCGACTGACAAAATGTTATGACTGCCACAGCCCTACTCTGACCCACAACAACACCTAAACAGTAACCACTCGGTGAATGAAGTCAGTGATAGCAGATCTAGGGGTTGATTATTAAAACGGGCTGAATCCCAAATGGCACATTATTCCCTTTTTATAGTGCACTATAATGGGGCATAGTGTTCCATTTGGGACTCACACAGGGTATTTATTGGTTACCATGACGTTGTCTGTGGCTTCGGATACTGAGGAGGACACAGCCGTGGGGCTTGGATTCGGAATGTTCAGTAGTTCTATGGAGTGTTGACTCACTAGTCCTTTTGTAGGATATGATGTAATTCTGGCATTGTGAGAACATTTTCAAGTATAAAAAAGATGAGCTTGACGCACCTCCTCCGTTTGTAGAGGTGCTGACTAACTGTATGCAAATGAAGGGAAGTCACGCTGTGCTCCCAACAGTTTAATGGAGACACCTAACCAATGTTTCAGCACACTCAGTGTGAGACATTCTTTAAGTCCTTTTTGAATTTAAACAATTGTCTGAGTTGGAGACGTCCACGGACTAAGAAAGGTTGTCTGTGCCTACAGATTGGTATTCAAACCCCTTGATTTATACCACATGCTGTTACAGCCTGAATTCAAAATTGATTAGATATACATTTTTAAATCTCACTCATCTATACACTATAACCCCATAATGACTAAGTGTAGATGTGTTAGGAATTTATTAAAAATTCAATACAGAAATGTCTAATTTGCATAAGCATTCGCTCCCATGAGTCATTACTTTGTAGAAGCACCTCTTGGCAGCGATTACAGCTTTGAGTGTGTCTGTATCAGTGTTGTTCATCTATATTTTGGGGATTTTCTTCCTTGCAGATTTTCTCATGCTCTGTTAAGGTAGCTGGGGAGAGGCGGTGAACAACCAAGTATTTCCACAGATTTCCAATGGGATTCAAGTCTGTGCTTTGGCTGGGTCACTCGGACTTTCACATTCTTGTTGTGAAGCCATTCCAGCATTGCTTTGGCTGTATGCTTGAGGTCCATGTGTGGATGGAACGTACATCTTCGCTCTCCAATCTAATGTTTGCTCTCTGAAGCAGATTCTCATCAAGGATTTGCCTGTATTTGGCTCCATTCATTGTTCCCTCTATCCTTAGCAGTCTCCCAGTCCCTGCTTCTACAGCACCTCCATAGCATGATGCTGCCAACACCATGCTTCATTTTAGGAATGGTGTTAGACGGGTGATGAGCTGTGCCTGGTTTTCTCCACACATAGTGCTTTACATTCAGGATCTTTTGCCTTCATGCTCTTGAGTCTTTCACATGCCTTTTTCTCAGGAGTGGCTTCCATCAGGCTACTCTCCCATAAATCCCAGATTGTTGTCCTTCTGGCAGCACCTCCCTGACCAAGGTCACCTCCCAGTTGCTCAGTTAGGTCGGACGGCCAGCTCAAGGCAGAGTCTGGGTAGTTCCGTATTGTTTCAGTTTCCCCAATGATGGAGGACCACTGTGCTCTTGGAAACATTCACTGTAGACATTGTTTTATAGTCTACAGACAGTTCCTTGGACTTCATGGTATAGTTTTGGCTCCGACATGCACTGTCAACAGTGGGACTAGATAGATATATACATATAGACAGATGTTTCTTTCTAAATCGCGTCCAAACAATTTAAAATGGCCACAGGTGTACTTCAATCTAGTTGTAGCGACGGCTCAAGGATGATCGAAGGAAATTGCATGCACCTGAGTGTCATAGCAAAGGGGGTGTGAGAACTTATGTCAATGTATGTAAATGATGTAAATTTAGATGCATGTGTTTGATTTTCAATCAATTTGCAAAAATGTCTATGTTTTCACTTTGTCATTAATGGGGTATTGTATCTAGATCAATTTAACTCCTTTTTGAATTTGGGCTGCGACACAACAATGTGGAATAAGTCAAGGAGTATGAATACCCTCTGAAGGCCACTGTATGTAAGTATTGTCTGCGTTAGTGGTGTCAAAATATGAATGTTGTATCTGTCCTCCAGCACAACATTTCCACTCTTCAGGCATGACTTTAAGTGAGCGATTTGCCATGTACCAAAGAAAAGCAGCTGAGATGGAATTGATTAAACAAAGGAAGAGTCCAGAAATCCACAGGTAAGTCATTCTCAACCAACATTGTAGAAAATACAGTTAACTGCCAAAATAAAGGAAACCCTTTTATACAGCAGAACCAAGTATATTGAAAGCAGGTGCTTTGACACAGCTCTGGTTCCTGAGTTAATTAAGCAATTAACGTCCCATCATGCTTAGGGTCATGTATAGAAATGGCTATGCCTTCATAGGACGACAATCCACCCATCCGTAGGGCACGAGTGGTCACCTGAATGTTTTGATGAGCATGAAAACAATTTGAACAATATGACATGGTCGTCTCGGTCACCAGATTTCAACCCAATTAAACACTTCTGGTGCGGCGCCTGAGACATCGTTTTCCACCACCATCAACAAAACACCAAATGATGAAATTTCTCATGTATCATCCCTCCAATATCAAATGTATTTATATAGTCCTTCGTACATCAGCTGATATCTCAAAGAGCTGTACAGAAACCCAGCCTAAAACCCCAAACAGCAAACAATGCAGGTGTAGAAGCACGGTGGCTAGGAAAACTCCCTAGAGAGGAACCAGGCTATGAGGGGTGGCCAGTCCTCTTCTGGCTGTGCCAGGTGGAGATTATAACAGAATATGGCCAAGATGTTCAAATGTTCATAAATGACCAGCATGGTCAAATAATAATAATCACAGTAGTTGTCGAGGGTGCAACAAGTCAGCACCTCAGGAGTAAATGTCCGTTGGCTTTTCATAGCCGATCATTGAGAGTATCTCTACTGCTCTTGCTGTCTCTAGAGAGTTGAAAACAGCAGGTCTGGGACAGGTAGCACGTCCGGTGAACAGGTCAGGGTTCCATAGCCGCAGGCAGAACAGTTTGAAACTGGAGCAGTAGCACGGCCAGGTGGACTGGGGACAGCAAGGAGTCGTCATGCCAGGTAGTCCTGAGGCATGATCCTAGGGCTCAGGTCCTCCGAGAGAATTAGAGAGCATACTTAAATTTACACAGGACACCGGATAAGACAGGAGAAGTACTCCAGATATAACAAACTGACCCTAGCCCCCTGACACAAACTACTGCAGCATAAATACTGGAAGCTGAGACAGGAGGGGTCAGGAGACACTGTGGCCCCATCCAATGATACCCCCGGACAAGGCCAAACTGGCAGGATATAACCCCACCCACTTTGCCAAAGCACAGCCCCCACACCACGAGAGGGATATCTTCAACCACCAACTTACCATCCTGAGACGAGACTGAGTATTGCCCACAAAGATCTCCGCCATGGCACAACCCAAGGGGGGGCGCCAACCCAGACAGGAAGATCACGTCAGTGACTCAACCCACTCAAGTGACGCACCCCTCCTAGGGACGGCATGGAAGAGCACCATTAAGCCAGTGACTCAGCCCCTGTAATAGGGTTGGAGGCAGAGAATCCCAGTGGAAGGGAACCTGCCAGGCAGAGACAGCAAGGGCAGTTCGTTGCTCCAGAGCCTTTCCGTTCACCTTCACACTCCTGGGCCAGACTACACTCAATCATATGACCTACTGAAGAGATGAGTCTTCAATAAAGACTTAAAGGTTGAGACCGAGTCTGCGTTTCTCATATGGGTAGGCAGACCATTCCATAAAAATGGAGCGCTATAGGAGAAAGCCCTGCCTCCATCCAGCTGTTTGCTTAGAAGTTCTAAGAACAATTAGGAGGCCTGTGTCTTGTGACCGTAGCGTACATGTAGGTATGTACGGCAGAACCAAATCGGAAAGATGGGTAGGTAATGCTTTGTAGGTCAGCAGTAAAAAGCAATTCTGGTTTGTGGCCCAATTCCATATTAAGACACTTTGTTTGTTTAGTGTTTTCTTATTTTGGCAGTTACCTGTTGGTCTGCCTTTTGACTGACATTATGAGATTTATTTAACACACATCAAACATTCCATGTGGATTTATAAAGTTGTGTGTGTCGCTGTTACTCCAAAATAGTTTTGAGAAATAACTGAATATTCTTTGAGACCGTTGTGTGACCAGTACGTACACCCGTTTAGTGTAGCTGTATCCAACTGTCCTTTTGTTTTGTGTCCCCCTCCCAGGAGAATCGATGTCTCCCCCAGTGCTTTTACCAGACACTCTCACCTGCTTGAGGAGCTGGAGGACTGCAGCTACAAGGTGAACGGCCTCTTTTGGCATTTGAAGTAAAACAGGGGATTTGAGACGACCCAAACAAAGCAGCAGTGTTCAGCTTTGTGCTTTTCTTTTAAAGGAGATAAGAGTCTAAATCAAAAGAGCCCAGTTGTGTATTGTAATGCCAAGCGAGCCCCCCGAGCCTAAGAGATCATATGGTTATTGAGCTGTTATGTACGTACATACGTACCCACCCAAGCAAAGGCTAACAGGAAGTGACTTAAGCTGCTGTGTCCAAGCATCTCAAGGGACCCTAAGCAATGCCGTTGTAAGTATTTTTCTCAAAACAAACAAGCAAAATGTATTCAAGTTCAGTACAAATGATTGTGTTTTTTGAAAATCTTATCTTAAAAGCTGCTGTTTTACTATGAGGTGTGTAGATGTCTTGTCTGTAAATGTGTGTCTGTTACTTGGCCAAGTTACTCAGTTTAATAGAAGCCTGAGAAGATTAACTTAGTTTCCATTAACACACATTATACTTGAGTACATACCAAATACTTTGATATAAAACATAGTTATTTGAAAGAAAAGCTGTTAACATCAAGTTGACCTTATATCTCAGGAGGGCTACATTTTGTGTCATCATCAGATGGGGTCCAAAACTAAAACTGTTTTAACAAGTTCTGTCTTTTAAAAAAACTTTTGTATGTGAAAAGACTTCATTATATTTTGTCCATTGATAAAGTTCAGTCGTAGGATGGTAAATTAGAAGTTATGTTGTCCGAAGCGAAAGCGATCACTAACATAGACAACACTTCTATATCTACACAGGATCGGGGTAGAACAGCGAAAACTGACCCAATGGACCTGCGTCTGGATATAGAGCGCCGTAAAAGGTTTTCTGGGAAGGAGCAACGGGACGGGGGCAAGGGATCCCAGGGACCCAGCCAAGAGAGGTCCTCAGAGAAATCTTCCAAACGCCACAAGAAATCAAAGTAGGCTTATTATATCTTAATGTAAAATCACCTCCCTATAGTCTCTTCCCATTGTCTTACGTCAGACATCCCGATGAGCCGGTAGCGTTGGAATGAAGCCATCTGCCTTAAATTGTATCTTTGATTAAAATGTAGTGATACAAGCTATATGTGACACATTTTCACCCTTATCCATGATTTCCTGTTTTGCACTCCCAACTATAGAGGCAGTCAAAATGGAGACTAATTCAGATTTGCTCTTTACCCTTCACTCTCAGAAAAAACAAGAAGAATCGTAATCGCTCTCCATCCTCCTCCTCCTCTTCCTCCTCCTCTCCCTCTCCCTTCAGAGAAGGGTTCCGAGGTAAAGACCACATGATGGGGGAGGAAATGGAGCATATGGACCAGGGCTACAGTAAGCCTCGCTTCGGGTCCCGTGACTATGAGGGCCCCATGGATAGGTGTCCCCCCCGAGACTATGAGGGCCCCATGGATAGGGGGCCCCCCCGCGACTATGAGGGCCCCATGGATAGGGGCCGAGGACGTGGTGGAGGATTTGTAAGTTCTGCTCTCCGTGTGGTGTATTCTACTGTTACACATAGCCTAACTGCACAATTGGAATGATGTGATTGATTGTCTTGCAATATACATCAGTGACATTCAAAAACACAACACTCTGACAATAGGCCTGATTCCTCTTTTCTCCACAGCCAACTGAGAGCCCCTAGTGTTCTCTCTCTTTCCCTCCCTCTCTCCCCCTCCCGCTTTCTCTCCCCTACTCTTTCTCCCTCTTTCTTTCCCCTACTCTTTCTCCCTCTTTCTTTCCCCCCTATAGCTGTCTTTTTCTCTCTCCCACAGCAAAACTGACCCAAGATCGGTGTCTGGGGCTGTAGAGTGAAGTTGCCCATAGTCTGACCAAGTTTGTTCTGGTGGTTTCAGCTTCCCAGAGTAAGAGGAGGAGGAAGGGGCTGGAATAGAGGCAATTACCAAGGTAACACAAGCAGCAATGGCAACCCCCCTCCTAATATGAACGCCGCCCCCCCAGAGCGTCCCCCAGATGAGGACTGGGACCCAGAGTACACCCCCAAGAGCAGGAAATACTACTTTGTGAGTTTCACCACTTCCTGTCTTAGCACATGTTATTTCTTTGTCTGAAATGGCACCCTTTTCCTTTTTTTTATAGTACACTACATGTGACCAGTGATGATCTTGATTTGAAAATGGAAACCTGGTCTTAATTATGTTTCAGTATTGTGATCGTTGATCTTCTTAGCACTCAGGGACATTAATAGAACATGAATACGTTCAAACATGTTCCTATACTGATGCTGGTGCAGTGGTTGTTTTCACTGACCTCTCTCTGGCCCATCCACCTTACAGCATGATGACCGTGAGGATGAGAAGACATGGCTGGAGAGCTGTGGCCGAGGGGTCTTTCCCCACAGCAGGGGTCGCTTCATCTACCGCAAGGGGGGCAGAAGCCCCAACAAGTGGACTCATGACATGTTCCAGACTGGCGAGGAAGGGGGCGGGAACAAGGAGGAGGAGCACCACAAAGAGATGGACCAGAAAGACAACCAGGCTGCCGTAGACCCCTCAGCTTCCTCCAAACTGTAGTAGAGGACTAGGCCCTGTTACTTCTCTTGCTCCTCCTCCTCCATCCTCTTGCTCCTCCTCCATCTTCTTGCTCCTCCTCCATCCTCTTGCTCCTCCTCACCCATCTTCTACCACCAGAGCTTTCTGTCCATTTGTGAGAGGTCATCTGATCCTCTGAGATCATCTCTGTGTAGGCTATAGGAGCCTGCACACAGTCACATCAGAACATACATGATACACTGGTCTTTGTATTGTTGAGACAGTGCCACTTTCAGTAAGTTGTGAAAGAGATGTTGAATTGAACTTGAGTTAAGAGCAATACTTTTTTATTTTATTTTAATTACCAGTAATTTGTCTTTGTTTGTTTATCTGTCTGTATTTGCTTATTTGTTTTGCGAACAGCTGACTGGTTTTCAGTTGTTTTCTGGGTCTGCAATGGTGATGGTATTGCAGCTACATTGATTTAAAACTTCAAGGACAAATTATTTTCCCTCTTAAGACATTGAAATTACATGCATTTGTGCCTTAAGGTTTATATTCATACATGGTGATTATATGTGCATTGCTCTAATTTTGTGCAAATGTTCTGCTGTACTAGCTAACGCAAGCCTTTAGCTAAACAGGTGTTTTGGGCAATGATACGTTTCTGAGGGTATTTGCATAACCATTTGGACTCAGCTTCCCCACCCCATTGGACCAACCTACTGTGGGTACTGAACCTCCCCACCCCATTGGACCAACCTACTGTGTGTACTGAGAACTCCCCATTAGAGTTTCTCACATTGTCCCATTTGAGAATTCTTCATCATATCCTAAGCATTTTCATTACCGCCAATACTTCTGCTCTCCTACTTTTTGGGGGGTTGAGGTTTTGTATGTGGTGCCTCCCTCCTGTTGATACTGGATGTTTTTCTGTTTTTAAAGCAAGGATTTTCACTGTGTAAAATGAAAGGACCGTGACAAAAAAATAGTTTGTTTCAGAGTAAATTAAAAAGTAAGTAAAAAAAAAAAAGTCTATTGTTATTGAGGCCTTTAACTTGGGAGAGAAGTGTTTAAATAGGATACTGTATGTTTTAATAACATGTTTGAAAATGGATCAGTTTATGGGCTTGTTGGAGTCCTTCAGTAATGTTCTTTATCAAAAGGTAAACTTGGACTGTTTGAGGTTTATGGCATAAGAAGTAGAGAACATTTCCCTGTATGTGGCAAGTACTGTCAAAGTATAATTGTTGGTGGCGTTTAAACAGGTGAGTAGGGTTTAGTGAGGTACTGGGCTGCTTTGTTTGGCCTATCCAGACTGTCCTGTACTGTAGGACTGTGATTTAAATGTTTTTTTTTTTATGCTACATTTGAAACTGACGCTAACATTTCTGTTACTTCAGAGCTTTGAACTATTCTTAAATGTTCAATAAATATGTTCGCTTGAATTGTTTTGTCAATTATTGCGTTTTCCTTCAGTACTTCTCATTTTAAAGTTTTGTTAGTTTTCCACATTCTTAAGCTTGACCTGTGAAATCAACCCCTGATGAAAAGTCATTCGATCTAGTATTAAAGTTTGGGATTTGGGTATTTAAGCCCTTTATCAGATGAACTTGTGGTTACCATTTTTATGTCTGCGTCCAGTGTAAAGGAAGTTTGAGGCAGTTTCACAAGCTTAATGCTAACCGCGTTCTCTGTTCCAACACAATTAGTACTTATTGTACAATTACCTATTTAGAAATTTGTGACAGGCACACAAATTGATTGTGTATTAAATTATTTCCACACTGCATTTTGTGGGTTTTACACAATTTCCTTAACACAGTATATATTAAATGAATTCCAATTTTGTTGTGGCTCATGTTAGCTAGGCTTGGGGTTAAGGTTAGGTAACATGCTAACTAAGTAGTTAAAATTGAAGTTATCCGTGTTGAGATTCGAACACTACCTTTGGGTTGCTAGATTTTTGCTTTCTACACCCATCCATACACCCCCCCCCCCCCCAAATATTCTACTGTTTTTATCTGTGATTGAACTGCACATAAACAATTTTTTTTTCTCATTTCAATTTGTTTATTTCACAATCTATAATACTGACTTACATAGACTTCCAGACATTGCACTAACACTGGTTAGCAACTTCACACTATGCAGAGACATAAACATGGTATCGACAAGTTCATCTGACTGGGGAAGGAAATGAAGGCGGAAGGGGGATATTAAAGGGCTTCATTGCCGAAATGCTGAACTAACATTCAAAGCTGTAGTATCTGAAGTTCTTTGGACTCAACAGGATATTTTTTGCATCATTCCTAACCAAAGGCCAAAGAAAAGTCTGCTTAGGACTGTAGGAATTTAGCGGTGGACTGAAATATTCTTCATCGGGCCAATTTCAAATAAAGCATTTGGCAATGATCACATGATCAGTATGCAACGTTGTGCAGACTGAAGTTACATAACCTCTCAAGTCAAAGACTAGTCACTCACTGAAGCGCTATTAAAGGGATGAGTCCCAAATGGTACTTTAATCCATATATACTAGTCAGTGGAGGCTGGTGAGGGGAGGACATCTCTTAATAATGACTCATGGAATAGCATCAAACTCATAGAAACCATGTGTTTGATCCCATTCCACCGATTCCACTCCAGCCATTAACATGAGCCCGTCCTCCCCAATTATGGTGCCACCAGCCTCCTGTGAAAGAGGTGGGGAATGGGGTTCCATTTGGAATGCAGAACAGGTATATGTGGCCTTTTCGTAAGTCCTCAACAATCTTCCCTTGAGGGGAGTGTTGCTGCTGCTGTAACACAGGAAGTGATGGGGTCAGAGGTGGTGGCTAAATGCTGGGTTAAAGGCTGGGAGGATTCTGTGGGAAGACTTCCAGCCGGCTAAGATTAGCCTGGAGGGTTGGAGCTTGGAACTGACTCTGTGTGGGAGCACCGTTACAACCATAGAAGAGTCCATAAGCAAATGTTGACATTATACACGAAGAGGCAGCAATGTTGGTGGTTGGTTCTTCAAGCTGTCTGCATTGTAAAACATTGTGGGGTATTTTTCATGTTACTTATTATGTGTGTCGATTGGGAGCAGTGGTTATGACATTCTATTTATCTCAATACTAATTGAATAATTACATGTTAAAGTGTACATTGTATTGTGCAACACACTTTTGTCATAGACCAGTACATGAATGATAATGAAATTAGTTTGTACTTTTGTCATAGGCCAGTACATGAATGATAATGAAATAAGTTTGTACTTTTGTCATAGACCAGTACATGAATGATAATGAAATTAGTTTGTACTTTTGTCATAGACCAGTACATGAATGATAATGAAATTAGTTTGTACTTTTGTCATAGGCCAGTACATGAATGATAATGAAATTAGTTTGTATAAAAAAATAATCATTGAATGAAAAGATGAAGGTGAATCTGTGCCAGCCTAATACAGTCAGCTACAATGTCTGTCTGGAGTAGATCAACCCTAATTAGTTCTAATTAGTTCAGGGTTCAGACCATGTGTTTCAGGTCCTTAAGTCACTTTAGTCCATTAGTGGTAGTGTATCCGTCCGATGGTCCCTGTTCCAGTGGTCAGTATATCTGGCTGTCCGTTCCTCCAGATCTCCCTGACGATGCGTTCCCTGTCCTCCAGTCGTCTCGCCCTCTCCAGCTCCTCCGCCGAGGCAAACACATTCACGCTCTTCAAAGTACCGTTCAATTGGCTGTTGCGGTCGCTCATGGGCGCAACCGTCACTTTAGGGATCTCTGCCTCCTCCCCTTCTTCCACATCCACACTCTCCTCATCCTCCTCTTCTTCTTCACTGGACTCCTTCAGTTGTCTCCTCTCTGGGGAGGGGGGAGGCTTATTGGTACGGTGGGTCCTACAGGTGATGCCGGTGACCAGGAGGCACAGGGCCAGGAGCAGGCCAAAACACACACCCATCATGAAGTACAGAGCAAAGCTCTCTGGGTTAGCTGGATGGGAAAACAGATTGTTAGATCACTCACCTACAAAAGCCTCGTAAATCCACACTGACTGTGAGCTTGTGAGATCAGGCAGGTTTTAGAGGCTATCACCTACATTGACAGGGGTTCAATAGGGCCATTCGTATTCTCATTTAATCTAAATATAACAACAGCATGTGAATTGTCCTTGCTTTGAGAATGCCTGGATGGGTATCAGTTCCTGTCAAATCTCTTCACAATGAGTACGAGGCCCCTGTCTGTTCTGACTGTACAAGCCACTTTCCTTGAGCAGTAATAGAAGTGCAGGAAACGAGGACGTTTACACAATATTTGAGAGGGTGAGCATGCAGATACTTTCACAGTACAGATACTTTCACAGTACAGATACTTTCACAGTACAGGGGTGTCACGCCAAAGCAGACAGTACACATGTCTCTACAACAGATTGTGGCTGTTGAATCTATTCTCAAAGCATCAGAATGAATAAAAAAAATGTATAAAAAAAAGACAAAATTATATTTTTTTAAAAGAATGAACAAAGGGTCTCTTTATCCTAGAACTATAAGCAGAAATAACAAGGGGGTCTTACCTTTGATGTGAGCATAGGTAGCCATGCTGTTACTTAGCAGCTCCATGTCTTTCCTAATTGGTTCCATTTTGACCTCTCTGCTTGTTTGTTGACAACCATTCACCAGCCTGTCTCCAATACGAGGTCCTGTGGTTAAAAAATAATTTACGTGTTAGAACCGCCCCCCCACAGACAGGAAGTAATCACCATTTTATCTTCTACTATGACACTTGGCGTCATCTCCAATGGGAGGAACTGTGTCATTTTCTGACGGCCAGCTGTGTCTCACTGTCTGAGTTCATTCTCTCTTCCACTGAGTCTCAGAAGGCTTAGAGATGATAATGTAACAGAATGCCTCCACGCATTACCCATCCCCACCCAGCAATCACCACTACAGGCCAATGAAGTGTCAAGGGTCATTGTGATGGGGACATTGTGTTCCTGGTAAGTTTCTTCACTAGGGCCCCACTGTGGACACAATACCCAGACAACACACATATATCTTGCCGAAGTCGGCATCACAGAGTCAGCATCAGCATCACAGAGTCAGCATCAGCATCACAGAGTCAGCATCAGCATCACAGAGTCAGCCGTAGATCGTGTAGACATTGAAATTGGGACGAGTGTCACAATGCTTGAATTAGCTGCCTCCTATCGATGCATTATAATTCCTCACCTGCGCGGGGGGGGGGGGCACGTTTCACATCTTTTAGGCATAGCCTACCTATGGACAGTCAAACATTTTCGGTTCATGGTTGGCAATACTTTTATCAGAAAATATGTCTAAAACCTATAGGCTTAAATAAATGAATAAAACACTTTCTGATTACAGTACTTGGCCCATGCATTCTTTTCACCATATGTGGATCAAATGTAACATTTTTTTTTGTGTAAATATATTCATCACATATTCACTGCTCTTAGCCTGTAATAAAACCTTAGTTTTTATCAAACTAACTGCAACACCCTCTGCACAAGCAATCTCTCTGTTAAATGTGATGTTTATGTTTCTCCGTTTCTTGTTTCTCTCTTCTCTGTGCTGGAGTTCTTTTAACAACTTGATGGTATAGCAATAGCCTCCTAAACTTGACATTAGCTTGAATCTTCTCTCTTCATTTTACCCATAAACAAAATCACCTATATTCTAGTAAAGCATATTGGTTGTATTATTGCCAGTATAATTTATCTAATAATCTTTCTTAAATTTTCCATTCAAATTCGATGTTTACACTCATTTGGTAAGGGTAATTCAAACCATGTAGTGAAACATGATTTGCTGTTGGCTCCGACCTCAAATAAAGGTATTTTTTAATGTCTGTATTAGAGCGACTAGGCAGCATGCAGCTTTAACGTGCATCATCCAAACAGCGGCTGAGGGGCGAATGCGATCTAATGCCGACGTCTCAGCGACTTGTTGCCAATGTGCAAACGCTCTCCATACTACATCGGCCTGATGTATCATGTAGACGTCGGGCCGACGTCGGCAAGACATGTATGTGTGTTATCTGGGATAGTCCCCACTGAGGACACCATAGTCCCCACTGAGGACACCATAGTCCCCACTGAGGACACTATATGCCCCACTGAGGACACCATAGTCCCCACTGAGGACACTATATGCCCCACTGAGGACACTATATGCCCCACTAAGGGCACCGTATGCCCCACTAAGGACACCATATGCCCCACTAAGGACACCATAGTCCCCATTGAGGACACTATATGCCCCATTGAGGACACTATATGCCCCACTGAGGACACCATAGTCCCCACTGAGGACACTATATGCCCCACTGAGGACACTATATGCCCCACTAAGGACACCATAGTCCCCACTGAGGACACTATATGCCCCATTGAGGACACTATATGCCCCACTAAGGACACCATAGTCCCCACTGAGGACACTATATGCCCCATTGAGGACACTATATGCCCCACTAAGGACACCATAGTCCCCACTGAAGTCACTATATGCCCCACTTGAGGACACCATAGTCCCCACTGAGGACACTATATGCCCCACTAAGGACACCATATGCCCCACTAAGGACACTATATGCCCCACTAAGGACACCATATGCCCCACTGAGGACACAATAGTCCTCACTGAGGACACAATAGTCAGTCAGCTTGCTTTCCTAACCGAGTTCGGTGTCCAGTTACCTGTTAATATGTTTGTATTTATGGTATTTCTGTAGCAGTGACCTGGCTGACCCTTTCTTGTGTGTTCAGAGCGGGGGTTTCACTTTTCCCACAGAAACACACATGAATGCTAAGAAGAACAGTGTGGGGTTTCCTCTGGGAAATGGGAGAGATGTCGTACTCCAGAGAGGAGAGCCGAAGAGAGAGGGAGGAGGAGAGATCTTAAAGACAAACAAACATAGGCTTCAGACAGAGATTGAGGGTGAACCTGGGGACCTGGGGAGGGAATAGAATGAAATCCCAAGTGTTGATGAAATCCCATGGTTTCAATCATAAATCAATCATAAATCTACTTAAGTAGTTTTTTAAAACTTTGTTATTTATATTTTTGACAACTTGTACTTTTACTTCACTACATTCCTAAAAAAAATAATGTTATTTTTACTCCATACATTTCCCCTTGACACGTATTACAATTTAAATGCTTAACAGGACAGGAAAATGGTCCAATTCATACACTTATCAAGAGAACATCCCTGGTCATCCCTACTTTCTCTGATCTGGAGGACTCACTAAACGCAAATGCTTTGTTTGTAAATGATGTCTGAGTGTTGGAGTGTGCCCCCTGGCTGAGTGTAAATGATGTCTGAGTGTTGGAGTGTGCCCCCTGGCTGAGTGTAAATGATGTCTGAGTGTTGGAGTGTGCCCCCTGGCTGAGTGTAAATGATGTCTGAGTGTTGGAGTGTGCCCCCTGGCTGAGTGTAAATGATGTCTGAGTGTTGGAGTGTGCCCCCTGGCTGAGTGTAAATGATGTCTGAGTGTTGGAGTGTGCCCCCTGGCTGAGTGTAAATGATGTCTGAGTGTTGGAGTGTGCCCCCTGGCTGAGTGTAAATGATGTCTGAGTGTTGGAGTGTGCCCCCTGGCTGAGTGTAAATGATGTCTGAGTGTTGGAGTGTGCCCCCTGGCTGAGTGTAAATGATGTCTGAGTGTTGGAGTGTGCCCCCTGGCTATACGTAAATGAAAATAACAAAAAGATTGTGCCATCTGGTTTGCTTAATAAAAGGAATGTCAAATGGTTTATACATTTACTTTTGATACTTAAGTATATTTAAAACCAAATACTTTTATACTTTCACTGAAGTAGGTCTTTAACCAGGTGACTTTCACTTTTACTTGAGTCATTTTCTATTAAGGTATCTTTACTTTTACTCAAGTATGGTAATTGGGGACTTTTCCCACCACTGTAACTGATGACTGACTTCCTCCCTCATAACAATCAGTCCATTGCATGCAATTCAACAACAGTGAGTGAATGGCAGAATGTTCTTTTTTCTCTGCCTCTTTCCTCAGTTTAAAATCATGCCCATCAGGACCCTGCGTTTTCCCACCCTGATCTTTATCCCGCCGACTCTTGGCAGTAGACCCTGACCCTGTTAACTCTCAAAGGCACATTTTGCCAATTAAATGGTGGTCGCCATGGCAGCGTGGCTGCTTTGTTGGCCCACAGACTCATGGGAGATGATGGGTCTTGCTGCTTTGCCCGAGTCATGGGCTGTGTTCGAGAGTATCAAATTCATGATGCATTGTGGGTAAATGATGACTGACCTACAAAATAATAATGAGTAGTTATTTATGATGCAAGGTGATTTGTAGATCAGTCAGTCGGCAGTCGCCTGCACTGTCGGCTACAATGTTGAACAAGCCCATAGTTAACTGCATACGTGGAATATGTCTGAAAGTGGGCATTGTGAAACAAGTGGGAGGATCAAGACCAGTGAATATATTGAAACCTAACAGCTAATTGGGTAGATTGGTTGGCAATCAAGACCATTTTGTGTGACTGCTTGCTACTTCCTTGTAGCGGGTAGCAGGTAGCCTAGTGGTTAGAGCGTTGGACTTCTAACCAAAAGGTTTCAGATTGAATCCCTGAGCTGACAAGGTAAAAATCTGTTGTTCTGCCCCTGACTTGCCTAGTTAAATAAAGGTAAAAAAAACTCCTAACCTGCTCTGTAAATGATCCAAACCTGCCATGTTAATTATCCTAACCTGCTACATTAGTTCTCATAAACTGCCATGTTAATTATCCTAACCTGCCATGTTAATTATCCTAACCTGCTACATTAGTTCTCATAAACTGCATTGTTAATTATCCTAACCTGCCATGTTAATTATCCTAACCTGCCACGTTAGTTCTCATAAACTGCCATGTTAATTATCCAAACCTGCCACGTTAGTTCTCCAAACCTGCCACGTTAATTATCCTAACCTGCCACGTTAATAAGCCTAACCTGCCACGTTAATAAGCCTAACCTGCCACGTTAATAAGCCTAACCTGCCATGTTAATTATCCTAACCTGCCACGTTAATAAGCCTAACCTGCCTAACCGGTTTAGTTAAAATGCTACAAGGAAAGCCTTGAGTGGCAACCAATGTGTTGATCCTCCCATTTGATTTGCAAAACCCACTTTCAGACACATATGCAGTTACCCATACTTGCCTTGCCCTATCAGAGCACTGAGTAATCGACTGAGTAATCGACTGAGTAATCGACTGAGTAATCGACTGAGTAATCGACTGAGTAATCGACTGAGTAATCGACTGAGTAATCGACTGAGTAATCTACTGAGTAATCTACTGAGTTATTTAGGCTGGATAACTGATTTGACTTTTGAAATATCTCACCAACTCCATCCTTGTTTTTTCCCCCAGGGTTTAATGACATAAGTGCTGTGAGTAATGTTGTTTTGAGTTCAGTTCATTCAAAGACAAACAATGTTTTCATTTAATTAGGCCTTGCATGGCCTCAGTTTTCATTTCTCAAATCCTACAAATGACCACGGTAGTGTTTCTTTGCTATGAGTCCGGCAGATTGAAAAAGGTCCATGGCTTCCTTTTTTACATTAGTTTCTTCATATTTTAGAAACATTTCTGTACTTGTGGGCATGTGTTGGCATCTTGAAATGTAATCCCTTATAAACACATTCTACTCCCTGTGGATTCCCCTTCCTGTCCCTCTCTTTCTTCCCACCAAGGCACATTCTCCAGACAGTTTTTATCACAAACAACCATAAAACATTGTCACAGCCAACAAGAAACAGTACCGTGATAAAAGTTTCTCTCAAAGTCTCAAAATATCTGGCGGCAACATATCAGTGGTAACTGGTGATAGAAGACACATGTCTCTTCACTCACACAGTTCTTTAACACCTCCCAATAACTTGCACAGGGTCAACAGCTGGGATTGTTTATATACCTCATAAACCGCTCTTGCCTTCAACCCGACACATTTCCTGCTTAGATAATCCAATTGGATTCAAACAATGAAATTCTAAACCTTTGCATTTATAGGTATTATTCTTATCATTGGTGCCTTGAAACAGATAGCAGCTTACAACACAGTAACTTGGAGGGACGAGGTGATTCTGTTGTCATAATACAACAAACATAATGACAACAAAAACCGCCAAAAGCGCTGGTGTTGTTTAACAACATACATGTGTGTCATGCCGGGAGACGGACGGCTCTCATCCGGTTGCTGTGTTAAGTGTGTAGTGGATGTCGAGGCGCTATGGCTCTCTGGCTCTCTGCCATACCTGCTACTGAGCCTATAAAGTGTTTTTATAGTCTGTCATTATAAAGCACAGACATTAATATGAGGAACAGTCTACTAATAAACCTCCATGCCATCGTGTTACTTCCAGTGTACAAGATCACTTTATTAGGTAAGCTAATAAAGTTATTTCCTAAATGGTTAGGAAACCAATATTTTCCATAGAAAACATCAAATGTAAAAAGGCAAGACAGATAAAGCCTCATCACCATGCAATCATCATCATCATCATCATCATCATCATGAGGACATCAACAGTAGGACCTACAGATGGAACTGAAGTGACAAGTGAATGCAAAACTAATCTCACACACTCACCTTAATCCTGATAAAGATACAACAATGATTTTAGAAGGAGCAGCTGTGCATCGATCTACAGGTAAAGCAAATATCGCATCAGACTGTAATGAAGTGGAGGAGAAACCTGAGGATCCCTGAGGTGTAGAGGAGTAGGAGTCCGATCAGACTGTCGAACTGCAGATCCAAGGCTGTAGAGCTGGAAACAGAATCACATAGAGAAAAGTGCTGCTGCCTCTCTCCTCGACATCAGGGCCAGCTGTACACCACAACCAGAAAGAGGACCAGCCAAACCCAGGACCGAGAGAGGCTGTCAATAGGGAGGTGTTTCCAGAGAGAGGGGGTGAGAGGGAGAGAGAGAGAGAGGGAGCGAGAGAGAGGGAGCGAGAAAGAGAGAGAGGGAGCGAGAGAGAGAGGGAGCGAGAGAGAGACAGAGAGAGGGAGCGAGAGAGAGAGACAGAGAGAGGGAGCGAGAGAGAGAGGGAGCGAGAGAGAGAGGGAGCGAGAGAGTGAGGGAGCGAGAGAGAGGGAGCGAGAAAGAGAGAGAGGGAGCGAGAGAGAGAGGGAGCGAGAGAGAGACAGAGAGAGGGAGCGAGAGAGAGAGACAGAGAGAGGGAGCGAGAGAGAGAGGGAGCGAGAGAGAGAGGGAGCGAGAGAGTGAGGGAGGGTGGGGCCTGATTAGTATTTAGCAACTTTATAACATTAAACAAGCACACAAAAACCAAAACACAGTTAAATGGATTACGAGTAAACCCCAAAACGGATTGTGAGTAAACCCCAAAACACCCTAAAATGGCTTTCCAAAATCCTCATACACTACTTACTCTGAGGTATGCTTGTGCTGTAGTGAGTGTCCCTATTTGTCAGGGTCTCACTGCTCACCAAGACATGGGCCTGTGACTGTACGATGAATGGTGATCTCCGCTGTGGGCCATGCCACAGTGCGGTAGCTCTGTTCAGTGTTTAGCCAGGAGGGTGGAACAGGAAATAGCTCGTAGACTACTGTTGGCACAGGGATTTGGTGTGCTGCTGATCTGGGAGGGACTGACTGGGGATTAAACAACCTCCGTGTTGTGGTCTCAGGGGCTCCGTCCCAAATGGCACCCTACTCCCTATACAGTCCACTACTTCTGACCAGAATAGGGAATATGGTGCCATTTGGAACAGACAAAGGGTTTTGGGGATTCAACAACATGTCTCTGGCAAGGTCTATATAAACCGTTTCACACCAGCAGGTGAAGTCTGAGACAGAAAATATAAAAGCCGGTTGTCAGTGTAAATCATAAAAGTTGTTTATGCGGTTATATTGTGTAAACCATAGACGTACATCACATTATGAAATCAGTGAATACACATTGTTTCTTATTATTCCGAAGGGGCTTTTACAACCAAAAAACTGAATTTTGAATTCCTCTAAAGAGCTATTCTGAGCTAAACAGTGTTGATGTGGCAGTCAGTCTAATGGCTTCAAAAGCAGTTATTATGTGGTTGATGTCACTGAGAGGTTTCTCAAGGCTGGTCTTAGAGAAAACATTTGTGTTTTAAAAAGAAGTCTCAAACCCAAATCACACCACAGGTCCCTGACTAACAATGATGGAACTGCACAGGGGAATTCCAGAGAGCCAGTGGTGTAACTATACACTTTATTTACCAAATTCCATAGGGAAAAATTGACCCCGGCTGTATTCAACTAGGCTTTGTACTACACTCTATACACGTACCAGACTGGTCACGGTGCTTGGGACAGTCCATCTTCTTCTCCTGCTGCCACCGCCTGTGTTTTGTCAGGCCTGTCCTCTTCTTGACACTGCTAAGCAATAACATACCCCTTCTGAAATTCCTCTAATTCCCAAACCCTCTCTACCGCCATAGAATTATTCCGTCCTCTTGCTGCTCAATGCCATTGGCCACAAGACGTTCCATCCTGGTTCCGTGACCACCAGTCCACCAATCACAGTTAAGATTGACCCAAAAGGCTTGCATGAGAGGGCTCTATTTGTGATAGGGAGAGCTGAGCCCTGTTTGTTTGTCCCTCCTCCAGTCTGGTATTGATCATGAGTAATGTGTTTCACCTACAGACTGGTATTGATCATGAGTAATGTGTTCCACCGTACAGACTGGTATTGATAATGAATCATGTGTTCCATCCTACAGACTGGTATTGATCATGAATAATGTGTTCCCTCCTACAGACTGGTATTGATAATGAATAATGTGTTCCATCCTACAGACTGGTATTGATCATGAATAATGTGTTCCCTCCTACAGACTGGTATTGATAATGAATAATGTGTTCCCTCCTACAGACTAGTATTGATCATGAATAATGTGTTCCATCCTACAGACTGGTATTGATCATGAATAATGTGTTCCACCCTACAGACTAGTATTAATCATGAATAATGTGTTCCATCCTACAGACTAGTATTGATCATGAATAATGTGTTCCATCCTACAGACTGGTATTGATCATGAATAATGTGTTCCCTGGGTGGCCTGGCGGGTGGGAGAGACCAGCCCAGTCATGAACCTAGAGCTGGTTCCTCACATAGACGGGCATCGTGGTCTCTGCCAAGCCAAGGCTGCTGGTCATGATTTCATCCTAAATGGAACGCTATATACTTTTGACCAGGGCCCTTAAAGTGCACTACAAAGGGAATAGGTGGTCATTTGAGACACAGTACATGTTCATGTCCAGTAGAGAAAACACTCTCACTATGGTGTCGTGCAGGAATATTCAAACTGTGGTGCACGGAAATATTTACAATGAAAATAAGTGCATTTTCCCCCCAAAGTATTTTCTTTTTTAGGAAATCACTAGTAACAAAATCAATGTCTTTTTTTTTTAATTACATATTTACAATATTAAATAAAACAATATATTTTTTCTATTGATGTCAACTTTATTTCTGAATAAAATAAATTGAGCAAATTAGTCATTGGTGTCTGACATTGGCTTTGAAAAATCACCTGCGAGTACCAGTCACTGCAAGTGCCGCTGACTGCTGGTAAGCTTTGTTGACTTAGCCATACGTTTTTGCCAACACAGGGCTAACCTTTTTAAAACAGCTAAACAGCTGTTTTTAGATAACATATAATGAGGGGTCCCTGGGTCACCGGTTTGCCTTGGCAGGGGTCCCTGGACAGGAAAAGACCTCTGGTGAAGAGTATGAGGGAGTTTTATTCAACTGAACCGCGCCTGGCCCGGGATGTGAACAGGCAAAAGCAGTGGAGGGGGAACGCCCTTGTCAAATGGAACTGTAATCTATGCCCATCTGTCATATCAACAAGGCAGCCTAATGCATTGTTCAGAAACATACAGCACCAGTCAATAGTTTGGACACACCTACTCATTCAAGGGTTTTTCTCTATTTGTACTATTTTCTACATTGTTGAATAATTGTTGCGTCAAAAACGGAACACTCAAAACATGAGCACAAATGGCAGCTCTTCCTTTAAAGAACTCCAGGCCTCAAGAGGGCAGATAACCCAAAAACACGGGTGGAACTAAAAAATTGAGCCAGGATTTCTGGAGGGACTACTTTTACATGCGCACCTGGCAGATAAGCATGGGTATAAAATGTTTGGGCTTAGCTTTGCTTGGGTCCTCAACATACAAACAGCTCATTGTTCAACCATAAAGATGCAACTGGTATGGAATGTTTGTAATGATTTATTATGTTGCATCCAGTGCTTAGCACAATTTACATGTTTAACTCTGGTAGGAGTGGTGACTTCTTTCTTTTCTGTGGATATTTTCTGACTGCAGAAGTAATTGCTTGAAGTGCTAGATTAAATTGTTTAAACGTTTACTTTATTCAAAGCCATGCTTTGTTTATTGTGTAAAATAATGCATGTTTATTCTCTGTTTTAAGGTTATCAACCTATTCCCTGATCCTTATTCCTCCGTCATTCAACTACTCTATTCAACAAATGGCATCAACCATAATTAAAACACTAAAAAGGAATTGAGTTGTCCCTTTGCATCCTTCACGTGTTGAGCAAGCCGTTTTCAAGTTTGGGCAGAGCTGCAATAATTATAACACCTAGACAACTTGACAATAATAGTGAAGACATCAACTATGAAATAACACATGGAATCATGTAGTAATCAAAAAATATATATTTGAGATTTTTCAAAGGAGCCACCCTTTGCCTTGATGACAGCTTTGCATACTATTGGTATTCTCTTAACCAGTTTAATGAGGTAGTCACCTGGAATGCATTTCAATTAACAGGTGTGCCTTGATAAAAGTTAATTTGTGGAATTTATTTCCTTCCTAATGAGTTTGAGCCAATCAGTTGTGTTGTGACAAGGTAAGGGGGGGGGGGGGGGGTATACAGAAGATGGCCCTAAGAACAGCTCAAATACGTAAAGAGAAACAGTCCATTACATTAAGACATGAAGGTTAGTCAATCCGGAACATGGCTCCGGCAATCCGGCTCTCATGAGGACCGCCACAGGAAAGGAAGACCTTACCGCTGCAGAGGATAAGTTCATTAGTTACCAGCCTCAGAAATTGCAGCCCAAATAAATGCTTCACAGAGTTCAAGTAACAGACGCAATCTCAATGTCAACTGTTAAGAGGAGACTGCGTGAATCAGGCCTTCATGGTAGAATTGCTGCAAAGAAACCACTACTAAATGACACCAATAAGAAGAGACTTGATTGGGCCAAGAAACAAGAGCAATGGACATTAGACCAGTGGAAATCTGTCCTTTGGTCTGATGAGTCCAAATTTGAGATTTTTGGTTCCAACCACTGTCTTTGTGAGACGCATAGTAGGTGAACGGATGATGTCCGCAGGTGTGGTTCCCACCGTAAAGCATGGAGGAGGAGGTGTGTGGTTCCCACCGTGAAGCATGGAGGTGTGATGGTGTGGAGATGCTTTGCTGGTGACACTGTCTGTGATTTATTTAGAATTCAAGGCAGACTTAACCAGCATGGCTTCTGCAGCGATACGCCATCCCATCTAGTTTGCAAATGTTTTTTTCTTTCCCTAGCAGCACCAATTCATTTGATTCAACTCATTATCAAGCCTTTGATTGGTTGAATAAGCTGTGTTAGTGCAAGAGGGAAAAAAAATCGGTGTACCCTTGGGTTCCCAGGACCAGGTTTGAGAAACCCTGAAGTAATACAAAATGAAACTTGGTTTGGACAACGGACCTCAGAGGTAATGGTGAGTCGTGTGCATCAATTGGTGACCAGCTGCAGTGTAGTGGATAACCACAGTAACATTAGGCCAAAACTACAATACTGATTGTACAGCTCCCACCCAAACATCACCATCACGGTCCAGGGTCAAGATTCCCCTAGGTGCTGATCGAGAATCAGCTTCCCATTCCTATCCTTAAACAATAGTGGACGAAATGCAAAACTGACCAAAGATCAGCATCAAGGGGAAACTTCACCCATTTATTTTACCTTTATTTAACTAGGCAAGTCAGTTAACAAATTCTTATTTTCAATGACGGCCTAGGAACAGTGGGTTAACTGCCTGTTCAGGGGCAGAACGACAGATTTGTACCTTGTCAGCTCGGGGGTTTGAACTTGCAACCTTCCGGTTACTAGTCCACCGCTCAAACCACTAGGCTACCCTTCCACCCATCAACACCGTCATAGTTCAGCAAGTTCATCCATCATGGCAGGCGGCCCTTACTGCTTAGTCCCTCTGGTGGTTCAGTCTGTTCAGCGATCCGAGTCAGTTCTGTGTTGAGAGGAAAACAAAACGTGTCGTTTGAGGCATTTATACACAGGATAATTAAGTGCAACTGTTGCTTGACACGGATCTGCTGTTTAGTCTTAAAGGGGAAAGAAAACATTAGGCTTTAGATTCCAGCTAACTGTAAATCCTGACGTGTTTCCATTCCCCTTTAAGAATACAAACCAATGACACATGGTGGTTGTCTTTAGTTTCTCAGTCAGACATCAGGTTTTGTTTCTCAGTCAGACCTCAGGTTTTGTTTCTCAGTCAGACATCAGGTTTTGTTTCTCAGTCAGACATCAGGTTTTGTTTCTCAGTCAGACATCAGGCTGTGTTTCTCAGTCAGACATCAGGCTGTGTTTCTCAGTCAGACCTCAGGCTGTGTTTCTCAGTCAGACCTCAGGCTGTGTTTCTCAGTCAGACCTCAGGCTGTGTTTCTCAGTCAGACCTCAGGCTGTGTTTCTCAGTCAGACCTCAGGCTGTGTTTCTCAGTCAGACCTCAGGCTGTGTTTCTCAGTCAGACCTCAGGCTGTGTTTCTCAGTCAGACCTCAGGCTGTGTTTCTCAGTCAGACCTCAGGCTGTGTTTCTCAGTCAGACCTCAGGCTGTGTTTCTCAGTCAGACCTCAGGCTGTTTCTCTCAGTCAGACCTCAGGCTGTTTCTCTCAGTCAGACCTCAGGCTGTTTCTCTCAGTCAGACCTCAGGCTGTTTCTCTCAGTCAGACCTCAGGCTGTGTTTACATTATTGCTTGGCTAACATGTGCACTATACCCATGTTATAATCACTTAAAGCATTTAAATTACATAATACCACCATAGGTCCCCATATTGCTTGAATATGAATCACTTCAAGTGACTGATCTCCACTCCCTCCTGAGTCTTTACAGGTGAAGGCAAAGATCATACCAATGACTTGCTTAGATCAAACCAAATTATAGAGGATCAAGATGCTGCAATGTGTATCACAATCACTGTCAAACAAAGAACTAAGGCACCAGTAGTGAGAGACGCACGCCTCGCTCTTCTTCTTCTTGGTCTGTGGTAAAGAGGTTGACCCGGAACTCTGTTTCAGTATCAGTGTTTGGGTACTGAACCTCTATTCCACCCAACCACAATGATCTTTCAGTGTGTCTCGTCCACTTGGTTAAGAACACTGGTGGTGTCTCTCCCAAACTACAGGATGGTGTTTCTGGTCCTATAAGATAAGTAGCAGGTCTCTGTGACGTGGGCAGAGCAGGAGTTGGTATTTGAAAGCCATCAACTCATACAGGTACACAGACAATATCATACAGAAGAAAACACAAAGGACAGTATGTTAACTGAAAAATAATGTAGGCCTAATACAAGATGACATGACTGGTGTCTCTCTGTTCATATCTGGAAGAAGCCTCGAAGGGCCTTGAAGAATAGGCCGCAACGTTTCCAAAAGATAGTCGCCATTGGAGTCTGGAGCAGTGAAAACACGTTCTCTGGAGTGATGAGTCACTCTTCACCATCTGGCAGTCCGACCGACGAATCTGGGTTTGGCGGATGCCAGGAGAACGCTACCTGCCACAATGCACAGTGCCAACTGTAAAGTTTGGTGGAGAAGGACTAATGGTCTGGGGCTGTTTTTCATGGTTTGGGCTATGCCCCTTAGTAAAGGGAAATCTTAACGCTACAGCATACAATGACATTCTAGAACAATTCTGTGCTTCGAACTTTGTGGCAACAGTTTGGTGAAGGCCCTTTCCTGTTTCATAATGACAATACCCCCATGCACAAAGCGAGGTCCATACAGAAATGGTTTGTCGAGATTGGTGTGGAAGAACTTGACCTGCCTGCACAGAGCCCCGAAATCAACCCCAACAAACACCTTTTGGATGAATTGGAACGCCGATTGCGAGCCAGGCCTAATCACCCAACATCAGTGCCCGACCTCACAAAAATTATTGTGGCTGAATGGAAGCAAGTCCCCGCAGCAATGTTCCAAACATCTAGCGGAAAGCCTTCCAGAAGAGTGGAGGCTCTGATAACAGCAAAGGGTGGACCAACTCCATATTAATGCCCATGATTTTGAAATGAGATGTTCGACAAGCCGGTGTCCACATACTTTTGGTCATGTAGAGTATGTCCAATATCCAACATCTGTGAAACAAATACCAGATTGTTGAACACGCAATAGCCTATAATTGCAGTGCTGTCTTGTATGACAAGCTTTCTGAACCATTCACATGGGCTCCCGAGTGGCGCAGCAATCTAAGGCTCTGCATCTCAGTGCACGAGGTGTCACTATAGTCCAGGCTGTGAATCCAGGCTGTGTCACATCTGGCTGTGATTTTATTTATGTTTTACTTTTTTTTTTAAACCTGTATTTAACTAGGCAAGTCAGTTAAGAACAAATTCTTATTCTAAATAGCGTTTCAATCGGTGACGTCACTTGCTCTGAGACCTTGAAGTAGTGGTTCCCCTTGCTCTGCAAGGGCCGCGGCTTTTGTGGAGCGATGGGTAACGATGCTTCGTGGGTGTCAGTTGTTGATGTGTGCAGAGGGTCCCTGGTTTGCGCCCGGGTATGGGCAAGGGGACGGTCTAAAGTTATACTGTTACACTTGCAACCTTCCGGTTACTAGTCCAACGCTCTAACCACTAGGCTACCCTGCCGCCCCAAGCTGACAAGGAGTCCCAGAGGGCCACGCACAATTGGCTCAGCGTTGTCCGGATTTGGCCCGAGTAGGCTGTCATTGTAAATAAAATTTGTTCTTAACCCAGGTAAATTAAGGTAAACAGTTTTGGGGGGATTTGACCAAGGACCACTAGCTAGAACATTAGTACAGGATGTGGCCTACCTCATTTTCTGTCGTCCTCTGACCATACGCCTGCAATTAAGTGATATTTAGGTCAATACATTTGCATAATGACAAAAACATGTTTAGAGATCAGGATCACACGACTGTGTGTCTGGGATTAGCTAGCCATCTAGCTAGCTAGGCTATTTAGAAAGGGTTGGGATTAATTGGCTGCCTACAAAAAACTAACATGATAAACTAACATAACTATGTTAACCTGGCTACAGACTACCTTCCTGTGTATTAACATCGGCGGGAATTCAGAGTTTGAGAATATAGAGTATTTCAACACCGAGGTTATTAAAAACCAGGGGGAGTGTCCTCATAGACATGTTAAAATCAGAGGATTAGCTTGCTAGCTAGTTTACTGGCTTGATTGGTATAGTGTCCTGTATTGTGGATGACTTGAGTAACTGACTTTCTCTGCTTATCTTGAGAGTAAATGTATAATGTCAAAAACTAAAATCGATAGCTAAAGTATTCATCATCTTCATCATCATCATCATTTTTTAAAATGCCTTCCTAATCATCTTAAATAAACATGCCCCATTCAAGAAATTTAGAACCAGGAACAGATATAGCCCTTGGTTCTCCCCAGACCTGACTGCCCTTAACCAACACAAAAACATCCTATGGCGTTCTGCATTACCATCGAACAGCCCCGTGATATGCAGCTGTTCAGGGAAGCTAGAAACCATTACACACAGGCAGTTAGAAAAGCCAAGGCTAGCTTTTTCAAGCTGAAATTTGCTTCCTGCAACACTAACTCAAAAAAGTTCTGGGACACTGTAAAGTCCATGGAGAATAAGAACACCTCCTCCCAGCTGCCCACTGCACTGAAGATAGGAAACACTGTCACCACTGATAAATCCACCATAATTGAAAATTTCAATAAGCATTTTTCTACGGCTGGCCATGCTTTCCACCTGGCTACTCCTACCCCGGTCAACAGCACTGCACCCCCCACAGCAACTCGCCCAAGCCTTCCCCATTTCTCCTTCTCCCAAATCCGTTCAGCTGATGTTCTGAATGAGCTGCAAAATCTGGACCCCTACAAATCAGCCGGGCTAGACAATCTGGACCCTTTCTTTCTAAAATTATCTGCAGAAATTGTTGCCACCCCTATTACTAGCCTGTTCAACCTCTCTTTCGTGTCGTCTGAGATTCCCAAAGATTGGAAAGCAGCTGCGGTCATCCCCCTCTTCAAAGGGGGGGACACTCTTGACCCAAACTGCTACAGACCTATATCTATCCTACCATGCCTTTCTAAGGTCTTCGAAAGCCAAGTCAACAAACAGATTACCGACCATTTCGAATCTCACCATACCTTCTCTGCTATGCAATCTGGTTTCAGAGCTGGTCATGGGTGCACCTCAGCCACGCTCAAGGTCCTAAATGATATCTTAACCGCCATCGATAAGAAATATTACTGTGCAGCCGTATTCATTGATCTGGCCAAGGCTTTCGACTCTGTCAATCACCACATCCTCATTGGCAGACTCGACAGCCTTGGTTTCTCAAATGATTGCCTCGCCTGGTTCACCAACTACTTCTCTGATAGAGTTCAGTGTGTCAAATCGGAGGGTCTGCTGTCCGGACCTCTGGCAGTCTCTATGGGGGTGCCACAGGGTTCAATTCTTGGACCGACTCTCTTCTCTGTATACATCAATGAGGTCGCTCTTGCTGCTGGTGAGTCTCTGATCCACCTCTACGCAGACGACACCATTCTGTATACTTCTGGCCCTTCTTTGGACACTGTGTTAACAACCCTCCAGGCAAGCTTCAATGCCATACAACTCTCCTTCTGTGGCCTCCAATTGCTCTTAAATACAAGTATAAATAAATGCATGCTCTTCAACCGATCGCTACCTGCACCTACCCGCCTGTCCAACATCACTACTCTGGACGGCTCTGACTTAGAATACGTGGACAACTACAAATACTTAGGTGTCTGGTTAGACTGTAAACTCTCCTTCCAGACCCATATCAAACATCTCCAATCCAAAGTTAAATCTAGAATTGGCTTCCTATTTCGCAACAAAGCATCCTTCACTCATGCTGCCAAACATACCCTTGTAAAACTGACCATCCTACCAATCCTCGACTTTGGCGATGTCATTTATAAAATAGCCTCCAATACCCTACTCAACCAATTGGATGCAGTCTATCACAGTGCAATCCGTTTTGTCACCAAAGCCCCATATACTACCCACCATTGCGACCTGTACACTCTCGTTGGCTGGCCCTCGCTTCATACTCGTCGCCAAACCCACTGGCTCCATGTCATCTACAAGACCCTGCTAGGTAAAGTCCCCCCTTATCTCAGCTCGCTGGTCACCATAGCATCTCCCACCTGTAGCACACGCTCCAGCAGGTATATCTCTCTAGTCACCCCCAAAACCAATTCTTTCTTTGGCCGCCTCTCCTTCCAGTTCTCTGCTGCCAATGACTGGAACGAACTACAAAAATCTCTGAAACTGGAAACACTTATCTCCCTCACTAGCTTTAAGCACCAACTGTCAGAGCAGCTCAGATTACTGCACCTGTACATAGCCCACCTATAATTTAGCCCATACAACTACCTCTTTCCCTACTGTATTTTATTTATTTATTTATTTAGCTCCTTTGCACCCCATTATTTTTATTTCTACTTTGCACATTCTTCCATTGGAAATCTACCATTCCAGTGTTTTACTTGCTATATTGTATTTACTTTGCCACCATGGCCTTTTTTTGCCTTTACCTCCCTTATCTCACCTCATTTGCTCACATCGTATTTAGACTTGTTTATACTGTATTATTGACTGTATGTTTGTTTTACTCCATGTGTAACTCTGTGTCGCTGTATGTGTCGAACTGCTTTGCTTTATCTTGGCCAGGTCGCAGTTGTAAATGAGAACTTGTTCTCAACTTGCCTACCTGGTTAAATAAAGGTGAAATAAAATAAATAAATAAAATAAAAAAATCATCAAGGCCTAATCCAGCAGGGCTCAGTTGGGCTTCAACCTCCGGTCGGCTATTCAATCACGTTGTGCAAATGGTGCGCGTGACAGGTGACTTCTTGATTTGCTCAAAATCACGTGTCATCTACAGAAAACAACCAATCAGACAAATTGAACCACAACATGGCCCGACCACAACTCTCCCAGAAGTAATTCAATTCTAGAAAATCCACACCAGTTTACTGCTGGTACCAATGACTGTAGGTGAGTATTTAGCCTATTGATGGAAATGAAGGTTAGAAAATATAACGCAGTCTAATGCTGCGTTCATAACCACGTGGGAAGGTGGTAATTTCCAGTAGTGTTTTAGGCTGAATAACAACATGAAAAATAGTCACATTAATGAATGGCATTCCAAAGTCAAAATGTCCAACAACTCTAATCAATCATTCTAATCCATCATTATCATCCTTATCGTCTTCTGGTAAACATTTTTGTAATCATTATTAATTTATCATGGGGTACAGTATCATGGGATGGGATGTATTAGTGTGTGTGGATGTTCATGTGTGACTTAAGGCAGAACAGGGACAGTAAAGGATGCAAATTCTTTCTACTGTAGTATCTTTATGGAAATGTATGAGCCACAAAGACGGTTCCATGAACTTGATCATTTTTAACCTCTCCTACCAACCGGGGGATAAGAATACTACACAACACCTTTACAGGTAAGGAAATATCATCAATTTATTGTTTTATCATGGACAAATTACTGTTGAGAATATTTTAACAACTCTCAGGTCAATTTCAATTCTGTGATTATTCGGCTTCAGAGGAGTGATATGTTTTTCTTTTTTAAAGTAGCTAAAACAATTCTCACAATGTGAGTTTAGCTATTGCATTCCATGGGTTTTAAGTTTAGTATGTAGTCATTGTTATACAGTAAAGGAGTTTAGTATGTAGTCATTATTAAACAGTAAAGGAGTTTAGTATGTAGTCATTATTATACAGTAAAGGAGTTTAGTATGTAGTCATTATTAAACAGTAACTAGCAGAACCACAACCAGCAGAGCATGAAGAACCTGAACCAGCAGAACCTGAACCAGCAGAGCCTGAACTCGCAGAACTTGAACCAGCAGAGCTTGAAGAATCTGAACAAAGAGAGCCTGAACCAGCAGAGCCTGAGCCAGTAGAAGAGGATGAACCAGCAGAGCCTGTACCAGTAGAGTCTGAGCCCGCAGAGCCTGAACCTGCAGAGCCTGAACCTGCAGAGCTTGAACCAGCAGAGCTTGAAGAATCTGAACAAAGAGAGCCTGAACCAGCAGAGCCTGAGCCAGTAGAAGAGGATGAACCAGCAGAGCCTGTACCAGTAGATTCGGAACCTTCAGGGGAGCCTGAACCAGTAGAGCCTGAACCAGTAGAGCCTGAGCCAGTAGAGCCTGAACCAGCAGAGCCTGAGCCTGCAGAGCCTGAGCCTGCAGAGCCTGGACCAGCAGAGCCTGAACCAGGAGAGCCTGAGCCACCAGAGCCTGAACCTTCAGAGCTTGGACTAGCAGAACCACAACCAGCAGAGCATGAAGAACCTGAACCAGCAGAGCCCGAACCAGCAGAGCCTGAACCAGTACAGGCTGAACCAGCAGAGCCTGAGCCAGCAAAGCCTGAGCCACCAGAGCCTGAACTTTCAGAGCTTGGACTAGCAGAACCACAACCAGCAGAGCATGAAGAACCTGAACCAGCAGAGCCCGAACCAGCAGAGCCTGAACCCGCAGAACCTGAACCCGCAGAACCTGAACCAGCAGAACCTGAACCAGCAGAGCCTGAGCCAGCAAAGCCTGAGCCACCAGAGCCTGAACTCGCAGAGCCTGAACCCGCAGAACCTGAACCAGTACAGCCTGAACCAGCAGAGCCTGAGCCAGCAGAGCCTGAGCCACCAGAGCCTGAACTTTCAGAGCTTGGACTAGCAGAACCACAACCAGCAGAGCATGAAGAACCTGAACCAGCAGAGCCCGAACCAGCAGAGCCTGAACCCGCAGAACCTGAACCAGTACAGCCTGAACCAGCAGAGCCTGAGCCAGCAAAGCCTGAGCCACCAGAGCCTGAACCTTCAGAGCTTGGACTAGCAGAACCACAACCAGCAGAGCATGAAGAACCTGAACCAGCAGAGCTTGAACCAGCAGAGCCTGAATCAGTAGAGCCTGCACCTGCAGATTCTGAACCAGTAAAGACTGAACCAGCAGAACCTGAGCCTAATGCCCCATTGCCTGAACCGGCAGAGCCTGATCCAGTAGCACCTGAACCAATAGAGCCTGGGGAGCCTGAACCTCCACGGGAGCCTGAACAACCTAAGGAAAAACCTAGGAAGAAGAAGAAATGTCATAAGAAACATAAGACTAACATATAAGTATTAACATACAATTCAGTTATTGTCCAATGAAACTCAGACCTGTGTCCAAACCCCCCAAAATATATACAATGTAAAATCTTCCAAACATTTATTTGTCCAGACTGAGGCCATGGTAAGAGGCAGCTAAATAGACTGTAGTTGATGTGTTGTGAGATGAGAGTTCCACTCTTCTAATACAGTTTGAAACAATATACAGCAGAGGTGTCAAACTCATTCCACAGAGGGCCTAGAGTCTGCAGGTTAGACAACCAGTGGAGGGGAGTTGCTTACTAATTATTGACCTTATTTTATCAATTAAGTACAAGGGAGGAGCAAAAACCCGCAGACAGTCGGCCGTCCGTGGAACGAGTTTGACACGTGATACAGTATATCTGGTTCTTCTTTATGTACATTACAATTACGGTTGGCTCTCTTCTTCCCTATTACATGTACATTTCACCTTAATAACATTTGAAATAAAGATTAAACCAATACATTTATCTGGTCTTCCTTCATGTACATCTTCATCAACTGAACGACTAGGCTAGAGCGAGAGCTAGAGTTGCTTGAGTGAGAGCGTGAGAAGCAACCAGTAAGTTCCCCCTCTGCTGGAAGCAACACTGTCATTCCAATACACAGTGTGATGTTTTGAGTACAATTGCAATTGCATGTTTAATAGAGAAGACAAATGTTACACTACCTTGCAGTTGAAAACGTGATGGTTACTGGTAACTTACTGCTTACTTGGCACTATTTGATGATTTGTTTCCCACCCAAAGAATATTGCAACTTCTAACTCATAACTAAACCCACAGTCAGTAACTCCTAGAGGGTTATATGTAATGGTTCTACTGGAAATAAAACGTCACATTAATGTAGTCTTCCAAATGACCAGATCCTCCCTCTTGAAATGTACAGTTGAAGTCGGAAGTTTACATACACTTAGGTTGGAGTCATTAAAACTCATTTTTCAACCACTCCACAAATATCTTGTAAACAAACTATAGTTTTGGCAAGTCTGTTAGGACATCTACTTTGTGCATGACACAAGTCATTCTTCCAACAATTGTTTACAGACAGATTATTTCACTTAATCACAACTCCAGTGGGTCAGAAGTTTACATACACTAAGTTGACTGTGCCTTTAAACAGCTTGGAAAATTCCAGAAAATAATGTCATGGCTTTAGAAGCTTCTGGTAGGCTAATTGACATCATTTGAGTCAATTGGAGGTCAACTAGCCGATGCATTAATCAGGGACTACATAACAGGATTTTCTGAGTGCTCTTGAGAATGGAATATGAAAAACACCTCAGACACATACCTACATGATGAAGTCAGGTAAGAGCTTTAGGCATACAGTGCAGATAAAGGGTGTATTGTTCTGTCACATAGGTCATCAGACCACACATGTGACTTCTCTGTCTGGTCTAACATGGGCTGGCTGGGCTGGGTCAAAGTTTCTACAAACAATGAGTTGGCCTTTATCCTCCTGTTATGGTGTAGGAAGATGTAGAGTAGTTATTTTCCAGCGTTGTCAATAGAATCTCAAATGCATACTTCCTTTTTTTGATTATGGACCATACAGTGGCTCTATAGACAGTAGATAATAGACAGTGCACTATAATAGTATTTATGACAGTGTAAAGCTCACCACGATTACCAGCCTTTTTTCCCTTGAAGTCATCATCAACCCTTAGAAAGGACATTTTAATTATTGGGTGTAGCAAATGTTTCTGTAATGATGAAGGAAAGAATCCAAAGTAAAAATGTCCAACAACTCTCTCATCATCATCATCATCCTCATCTTTTGGTAAACATTTTTCAAATCTATATTAACTTATCATGGGTACAGTATCATGGGATGGGAAGTATTAGTGTGTGTGGATGTTCATGTGTGACTTAAGGCAGAACAGGGACAGTAAAGGATGCAAATTCTTTCTACTGTAGTATCTTTATGGAAATGTATGAGCCACAAAGACGGTTCCATGAACTTGATCATTTTTAACCTCTCCTACCAACCGGGGGATAAGAATACTACACAACACCTTTACAGGTAAGGAAATATCATCAATTTATTGTTTTATCATGGACAAATTACTGTTGAATATTTTAACAACTCTCAGGTCAATTTCAATTCTGTGATTATTCGGCTTCAGAGGAGTGATATGTTTTTCTTTTTTAAAGTAGCTAAAACAATTCTCACAATGTGAGTTTAGCTATTGCATTCCATGGGTTTTAAGTTTAGTATGTAGTCATTGTTTTACAGTAAAGGAGTTTAGTATGTAGTCATTATTAAACAGTAAAGGAGTTTAGTATGTAGTCATTGTTTTACAGTAAAGGAGTTTAGTATGTAGTCTTTATTATACAGTAAAGGACTTTAGTATGTAGTCTTTGTTTTACAGTAAAGGAGTTTAGTATGTAGTCTTTGTTTTACAGTAAAGGAGTTTAGTATGTAGTCATTGTTTTACAGTAAAGGAGTTTAGTATGTAGTCATTATTAAACAGTAAAGGAGTTTAGTATGTAGTCATTATTAAACAGTAAAGGAGTTTAGTATGTAGTCATTATTATACAGTAAAGGAGTTTAGTATGTAGTCTTTGTTTTACAGTAAAGGAGTTTAGTATGTAGTCATTGTTTTACAGTAAAGGAGTTTAGTATGTAGTCATTATTAAACAGTAAAGGAGTTTAGTATGTAGTCATTATTATACAGTAAAGGAGTTTAGTATGTAGTCTTTGTTTTACAGTAAAGGAGTTTAGTATGTAGTCATTGTTTTACAGTAAAGGAGTTTAGTATGTAGTCATTATTAAACAGTAAAGGAGTTTAGTATGTAGTCATTATTATACAGTAAAGGAGTTTAGTATGTAGTCTTTGTTTTACAGTAAAGGAGTTTAGTATGTAGTCATTGTTTTACAGTAAAGGGGTTTAGTATGTAGTCATTGTTATACAGTAAAGGAGTATAGTATGTAGTCATTATTAAACAGTAAAGGAGTTTAGTATGTAGTCATTGTTATACAGTAAGGGAGTTTAGTATGTAGTCATTATTATACAGTAAAGGAGTTTAGTATGTAGTCGTTATTATACAGTAAAGGAGTTTAGTATGTAGTCATTGTTTTACAGTAAAGGAGTTTAGTATGTAGTCATTATTATACAGTAAAGGAGTTTAGTATGTAGTCATTATTATACAGTAAAGGAGTTTAGTATGTAGTCTTTGTTTTACAGTAAAGGAGTTTAGTATGTAGTCATTGTTTTACAGTAAAGGAGTTTAGTATGTAGTCATTGTTATACAGTAAAGGAGTATAGTATGTAGTCATTATTATACAGTAAAGGAGTTTAGTATGTAGTCATTGTCATACAGTAAAGGAGTTTAGTATGTAGTCTTTGTTTTACAGTAAAGGAGTTTAGTATGCAGTCATTATTATACAGTAAAGGAGTTTAGTATGTAGTCTTTGTTTTAATAAACTCCTTTACTGTAAAACAAAGACTACATACTAAACTCCTTTACTGTAAAACAAATACTACATACTAAACTCCTTTACTGTATAATAATGACTACATTCTAAACTATTTTACTGTAAAACAAAGACTACATACAAATCTCATTTACTGTATAACAATGACTACATACTAAACTCATTTTTATGTAGTCATTGTTATACATTAGAATAGATGAGTGTATTTCCATATCCACTCTTTCCTTTCCCCAGACTGGCTTCATTGGGAATACTACAACCATGGGCTTCCCTCTATGCCTATGTCTTCTCTCTTTGTAAGTAAGAGTTATCTGCTTGAATACTCTTGTTTTTGCCACATGGAGTTCGCCATAAAAAGGAATATGACATTATCATAATATTAATGTAGGTTGATAGAAGATTGATTTTTATATCTCTTCACTTTCAGGATTTTCACAACTGCTTTTGGTTCAGGTTTTAGTGACGACACAGCGCTTCATGCAAACTCTTATAAGGAAAAGTGGATGGCATCTATACCTGATGACCAACTCCTTTCAGCTGTTACTATTCCCGGAACTCATGAGAGCCTAACTCTGTATGGTGGACCTCTTATACAGTGTCAGGCTTGGACCTTGGAGAACCAGCTGAAAGCAGGATTGCGGTACTTTGATTTACATATAGAGGCCAGTATTTTCCACAACACCCTTGATGTCATGGATGGGTATATAAAACATACCATGTTCCATGACGTGCTAAACATTCTGTGGGAGTTCTTGGGCAAACATGACAGTGAGACTGTACTTTTGAGAGTGACACTGCAAGGGATGAGTATCTGGAATGCTAGAGAATCTATCAAGGATTTGATTAAGAAATCCAAAGATAATGTATGGACAAAGACGTTGGTCCCCCACATGCGAGACGCGAGAAGGAAGATTGTGCAGAGTACCAATTTCAATGTCGGAACCCTTAACCATAACACTTTCGGCACTTACGATGGATGGTTCAAAAACATTGAAAACAAGATGAAAACGATCACAAAACATCTGAAAGAAGCTCAAAATAATTGTGCTCATACAATTTCCTTGACTGACACATCCGCCACAGGCTTTTTCATAGGCCCTAAAACTGTGGCCAGAGTGGTTAATGATCAGCTCAATAAGCTCTTAGGTAAACTAAAGACAGGCTCTGATAAACCAAACTGCTTGGGGGTAATCAGCATGACTTTCCCAGTCCAGACCTCATCCAGAACATCATTGAGATAAATAGGCAACAAGGAAGAGGTTCATCTGAACGCCTAGTAGAGCCTGAACCAGAGCCTGAACCAGAGCGTGAACCAGCAGAGCTTGAACCAGCAGAGCATGAAGAACCTGAACCATCAGAGACTGAACCAGCAGAGCCTGTAGAACCTGAACCAACACAACCTGAGCCAATAGAAGAGCCTGAACCAGAGCCGGAACCAGCAGAGCCTGAACCAGCAGAGCATGACAAACCTGAACCAGCAGAGCCTGAACCAGCAGAGCCTGAGCCAGGAGAGCCTGAGCCAGTAGAAGAGCCTGAACCAGTAGAAGAACCTGAACCAGCAGAGCCTGAACTTGCAGAACCTGAACTTGCAGAACCTGAACCAGTAGAGCCTGAACCAGCAGAGCCTGAACCAGCAGAGCCTGAGCCAGTAGAGCCTGAGCCCGCAGAGCCTGAACCTGCAGAGCTTGGACCAGCAGAGCCTGAACCTGCAGAGCTGGGAGAATCTGAACAAAGAGAGCCTGAACCAGCAGAGCAAGAAGAACCTGAACCAGCAGAGCTTGAGCCAGGAGAAGAGCATGAACCAGCAGAGCCTGTACCAGTAGAGTCTGAACCTTTAGGGGAGCCTGAACCAGTAGAGCTTGAACCAGCAGAACCTGAACCAGCAGAGCCTGAAGAACCTGAACCAGCAGAGCCTGAGCCAGTAGAAGAGGATGAACCAGCAGAGCCTGTACCAGTAGAGTCTGAACCTTTAGGGGAGCCTGAACCAGTAGAGCCTGAACCAGCAGAACCTGAGCCAGTAGAGTCTGAACCAGTATATTCTGAACCTTCAGGGGAGCCTGAACCAGTAGCGCCTGTACCAGCAGAGCCTGAACCAGCAGAGCCTGAACCAGCAGAGCCTGAAGAACCTGAACCAGGAGAACCTGAACCAGCAGAGCCTGAGCCAGTAGAAGAGGATGAACCAGCAGAGCCTGTACCAGTAGAGTCTGAACCTTTAGGGGAGCCTGAACCAGTAGAGCCTGAACCAGCAGAGCCTGAGCCAGTAGAGCCTGAACCAGCAGAGCCTGAGCCAGTAGAGTCTGAGCCCGCAGAGCCTGAACCTGCAGAGCTTGGACCAGCAGAGCCTGAACCAGCAGAGCTTGAAGAATCTGAACAAAGAGAGCCTGAACCAGCAGAGCCTGAACCCGCAGAGCCTGAAGAACCTGAACCAGCAGAGCTTGAGCCAGGAGAAGAGCATGAACCAGCAGAGCCTGTACCAGTAGAGTCTGAACCTTCAGGGGAGCCTGAACCAGTAGCGCCTGTACCAGCAGAGCCTGAGCCAGTAGAGCCTGAACCTGCAGAGCTTGAACCAGCAGAACATGAAGAACCTGAACCAGGAGAACCTGAACCAGCAGAGCCTGAACCATCAGAGCCTGAAGAACCTGAACCAGGAGAACCTGAACCAGCAGAGCCTGAGCCAGTAGAAGAGGATGAACCAGCAACGTCTGTACCAGTATATTCTGAACCTTCAGGGGAGCCTGAACCAGTAGAGCCTGTACCAGCAGAGCCTGAGCCAGTAGAGCCTGAACCAGCAGAGCCTGAACCAGCAGAGCCTGAAGAACCTGAACCAGGAGAACCTGAACCAGCAGAGCCTGAGCCAGTAGAAGAGGATGAACCAGCAGAGTCTGTACCAGTATATTCTGAACCTTCAGGGGAGCCTGAACCAGTAGAGCCTGAACCAGCAGAGCCTGAGCCAGTAGAGCCTGAACCAGCAGAGCCTGAACTCGCAGAACTTGAACCAGCAGAGCCTGAGCCAGTAGAGTCTGAGCCCGCAGAGCCTGAATCTGCAGAGCCTGAACCTGCAGAGCTTTAACCAGCAGAGCTTGAAGAATCTGAACAAAGAGAGCCTGAACCAGCAGAGCCTGAGCCAGTAGAAGAGGATGAACCAGCAGAGCCTGTACCAGTAGATTCGGAACCTTCAGGGGAGCCTGAACCAGTAGAGCCTGAACCAGCAGAGCCTGAGCCTGCAGAGCCTGAACCTGTAGAGCCTGGGCCAGCAGAGCCTGAACCAGGAGAGCCTGAGCCACCAGAGCCTGAACCTTCAGAGCTTGGACTAGCAGAACCACAACCAGCAGAGCATGAAGAACCTGAACCAGCAGAGCCCGAACCAGCAGAGCCTGAACCCGCAGAACCTGAACCAGTACAGGCTGAACCAGCAGAGCCTGAGCCAGCAAAGCCTGAGCCACCAGAGCCTGAACCTTCAGAGCTTGGACTAGCAGAACCACAACCAGCAGAGCATGAAGAACCTGAACCAGCAGAGCCCGAACCAGCAGAGCCTGAACCCGCAGAACCTGAACCCGCAGAACCTGAACCAGTACAGCCTGAACCAGCAGAGCCTGAGCCAGCAAAGCCTGAGCCACCAGAGCCTGAACTTTCAGAGCTTGGACTAGCAGAACCACAACCAGCAGAGCATGAAGAACCTGAACCAGCAGAGACCGAACCAGCAGAGCCTGAACCCGCAGAACCTGAACCCGCAGAACCTGAACCAGCAGAGCCTGAGCCAGCAAAGCCTGAGCCACCAGAGCCTGAACTCGCAGAGCCTGAACCCGCAGAACCTGAACCAGTATAGCCTGAACCAGCAGAGCCTGAGCCAGCAGAGCCTGAGCCACCAGAGCCTGAACTTTCAGAGCTTGGACTAGCAGAACCTGAACCAGCAGAGCCTGAACCAGCAGAGCCTGAATCAGTAGAGCCTGCACCTGCAGATTCTGAACCAGTAAAGACTGAACCAGCAGAACCTGAGCCTAATGCCCCATTGCCTGAACCGGCAGAGCCTGATCCAGTAGCACCTGAACCAATAGAGCCTGGGGAGCCTGAACCTCCACGGGAGCCTGAACAACCTAAGGAAAAACCTAGGAAGAAGAAGAAATGTCATAAGAAACATAAGACTAACATATAAGTATTAACATACAATTCAGTTATTGTCCAATGAAACTCAGACCTGTGTCCAAACCCCCCAAAATATATACAATGTAAAATCTTCCAAACATTTATTTGTCCAGACTGAGGCCATGGTAAGAGGCAGCTAAATAGACTGTAGTTGATGTGTTGTGAGATGAGAGTTCCACTCTTCTAATACAGTTTGAAACAATATACAGCAGAGGTGTCAAACTCATTCCACAGAGGGCCTAGAGTCTGCAGGTTAGACAACCAGTGGAGCGGAGTTCCTTACTAATTATTGACCTTATTTTATCAATTAAGTACAAGGGAGGAGCAAAAACCCGCAGACAGTCGGCCGTCCGTGGAACGAGTTTGACACGTGATACAGTATATCTGGTTCTTCTTTATGTACATTACAATTACGGTTGGCTCTCTTCTTCCCTATTACATGTACATTTCACCTTAATAACATTTGAAATAAAGATTAAACCAATACATTTATCTGGTCTTCCTTCATGTACATCTTCATCAACTGAACGACTAGGCTAGAGCGAGAGCTAGAGTTGCTTGAGTGAGAGCGTGAGAAGCAACCAGTAAGTTCCCCCTCTGCTGGAAGCAACACTGTCATTCCAATACACAGTGTGATGTTTTGAGTACAATTGCAATTGCATGTTTAATAGAGAAGACAAATGTTACACTACCTTGCAGTTGAAAACGTGATGGTTACTGGTAACTTACTGCTTACTTGGCACTATTTGATGATTTGTTTCCCACCCAAAGAATATTGCAACTTCTAACTCATAACTAAACCCACAGTCAGTAACTCCTAGAGGGTTAAATGTAATGGTTCTACTGGAAATAAAACGTCACATTAATGTAGTCTTCCAAATGACCAGATCCTCCCTCTTGAAATGTATCTATTCAAAGATTTGGGGTTTATCATCGTTTTCTGAGATGAAACAGGAAATAAGTTTTAAAAAAGGTCATACAGCAGAGTTTCTAAAAGTTTATCTTGAAAGGTAAGTCAAAAACAACTAGATATGTCCAGCAGACACACAGATATTATTAATTGTAATGCATACATTATGATCCATAAGAAAATAGCCGATGCATTAGTCAGGTACTGCATAACAGGATTTTTTCTGAGTGCTCTTGAGAATGGAATATGAAAAACACCTCAGACACATACCTACATGATGAAGTCAGGTAAGAGCTTTAGGCATACAGTGCAGATAAAGGGTGTATTGTTCTGTCACATAGGTCATCAGACCACACAGGTGACTTCTCTGTCTGGTCTAACATGGGCTGGCTGGGCTGGGTCAAAGTTTCTACAAACAATGAGTTGGCCTTTATCCTCCTGTTATGGTGTAGGAAGATGTAGAGTAGTTATTTTCCAGCGTTGTCAATAGAATCTCAAATGCATACTTCCTTTTTTTGATTATGGACCATACAGTGGCTCTATAGATGGTAGATAATAGACAGTGCACTATAATAGTATTTATGACAGTGTAAAACTCACCGCGATTACCAGCCTTTTTCCCCTTGATGTCATCAACAACCCTTAGAAAAGAAGATCCATCCATTGGCAGAAATCTATACAGAAAATAATGAGAAACTGCTGATTCACTAGGAACTATATGATGTGGCTCAAAACATGTTATTAAAATAAATACAAATGTTTTATGGTACAATCCTAGGCCATATTTTGTCTTTCTTTTCTTGTTAACTAGATATTCTTTGTTATTCTTTGTTAGCTAGCTAGCTACTTCCACGAGAGTCCCTAGCAACTGGTAAGCAATTCAGCTAGCTAAGATAACTGTACAATTTTATGAAAAATAGTTACTTTTTCCAAAGCCTTTCTTCTTTGTTTGTTGCTTGTTTTGTCTCCAATTCAGTCTTGCAGTTTTCTTTTGCTTTTTTCCCAATGTACTTCACTCTAAAAACCATTGTAAATTTCAATATTTGTAGCTCATTTATTTCAGCAGCTGCTGCTCAGTTTGGAATCGAGACTACACAAATATTGTATTCAGTAGGCTAGGCAGTAGCTATCATAGCTAATAGGAGCAATGATTTCAGCCAGAGACTATCATACCATGGTCTATCAGTTGATAATAATATAGTTGCACTTGAAACTTGTTTGTAAAAGGTTTTGAGAAAAAAAAACTGTTTAGTTAGCTGGTCAATTACTGAATTGGTTTACCGAGTGGCGCAGCGGTCTAAGGTACTGCATCTCCGCGTCACTATAGTACCTGGTTCGAATCCAGGCTGTATGACATCTGGCCGTGATTTAAAGTTCCATATAGCGGGGCACGGGTTTGGCCGAACTAGGGCGTCATATGAATTGACTTTACCTAGGTAATTTTTTATGATCAACTGCTGTTGGCCTGTTTCGTTACCTCGAGAAAGGAAGACGGGAAAACCCCTCTATTTCCTCCAGTGGAGTTGAAGCGTGTGACGTCATAGGGGAAAATATTTGCGTGGTGGCGGACTGTCTGTACTGACACTGCTCACAGAGAGAGAGAGACATTTCACATGGATAGCAGCACGAACGTTACATTCAATCGCGAAACTGTTGGGCTATGAAATACTGGTAAGTAACTACATTTGACGGGCTAACTTTGTTTCTTATCTGGCAACGTGTTGACTGATTACGGTGTCAAAAGTTCAGGAAGTTAGACTATGTGTTAAAGGTTTTCCGAAACGGACTAAATTGCGGAACAAATCAAAGAAGGATAACTCGGGTTGATACTCATAGGCTACATTTAACATCTCGCCTACAACATTTCTGGGAATGAACACTGGCAATTTAATTAATTTCCTTTAAATTCTCGAGTGGTCGACAATATACATTTAGGCTATTGATACAGTAAACCAACGGGTCATTCCTAGGCCTACTGTACGTTGCCTTTTGGACCTCATAACTTTAGGTGCGGAAAAATGACGTTTCACTTTCAGCAAAACATATTGGTCAAGCTCAGGCATTTAAATCCCCTGTTAGGAAAACACATGACTACTCAATAAATAATGTTATCTATTGAACAGGAGTGTAGTCTATTAGTCGCTATTAGGTAACCTAGTAGTTAGAGCGGTGGGCCACTAACCGAAAGGTTGGTTGCTCAAATCCCCGAGCTGACAAGCTGTCGTTCTGCCCCTGAACTAGGCAGTTAACCCACTGTTCTTAGACCGTCATTGACTTGCCTAGTTAAATAGCACAAGATGAACAACATATATAACTTTTATTTTCTGCACTGTAGGTCTGCTGTAAAGTCACAGTAAAGGAATATAATAGATAATAGACCATACACAATATACACATTTTTGTCTCAGTTTTTCGTATTATTCTATATGTAAATCCAAGACACCGCATATACGATAGGTTTCGTATGGTACTGTATGTATTAATTTTGTCGATGTCCATCACCCATTCTGTATGATATGCTACGAATTACAATTCGTATTATATGTTAAGAATTTGAAAAACGTACAATATGTTACGAATTTGAAAAACGTTATAATTTTGAAAACGTATGACATGTTACGAATACAAGCTAACGTTAGGGTTAAGTTTATGAGTTAGATGCTTTAAGGTCATGGGTAGGGTTAGCTAACAGGTAGTTGAAGAGTTGCTATTTAGCTACAATATCAAAGTTGCCCGTGATGAGATTCAAACGCGCAAACTTTGAGTTGCTAAATGTTTGCGTTATACGCCCGCTTATCCACCCCAACCCTTTTGTCTGAAGTAGCCATCTGTTTTACAGTATGTAACCATACCAAACATAAAATATCATAATATTTGAGTGTCCCTGATTTACATTTACTACTCTACATCTAGTCTATGAGACCATGCTGTTAGGTCGCATCCGATGATACCGACAGACAGGAGCACTTGTCAGCAAGAGTTAAAAAGGTACAGATGTAGAATCTTAATTTGAGCCAGCATGCTACAGCAGGAAAATAATCCTGCAGCCACATTAAATTTGAATTTTTATGTGGATTGTAATTAATGGGCATTTTTTGTTGGGGTTGATCCACTTTTCGTAAGGACAAATCAATTAGTGTTTTTACTGATTTACATTCTGTTTATGAATAATTAAGTGATTAAAACGCAATTCCGTGACTCAGCTGTACTCTACACTGAACTTGACTGTACTCTACACTGTACTCTACACTGAACTCTACTGTACTCTACAGAGCTTTACTGTTCTGTACTATACTCTAGAGCTTTACTGCTTTGTACTGTACTGTACTGTACTATACTCTAGAGCTTTACTGTTTTGTACTGTACTCTACTGTTCTGTACTCTACTGTACTGTACTCTACTGTACTCTACTCTAGAGCTTTACTGTTTTGTACTCTACAGAGCTTTAATGTGCTTTACTGTGCTCTTCTGTTCTGTACTGTTCTGTTCTGTACTCTACAGAGCTTTACTGTTCTGTACTCTACAGAGCTTTACTGTTCTGTACTCTACAGAGCTTTACTGTACTGTACTGTTCTCTACTGAACTGTACTCTACTGTTCTGTACCGTTCTGTACTCTACTGTTCTGTACTGTACTCTAGAGCTTTACTGTTTTGTACTGTTCTGTTCTGTACTGTACTGTTCTGTACTCTACAGAGCTTTACTGTACTGTACTGTTCTCTACTGAACTGTACTCTACTGTTCTGTACTGTTCTGTACTCTACTGTACTGTACTCTTCTGTTCTGCACTCCTCTACTGTACTGTATGGTACTGTACTGTACTGTTGTCTACTGTTCTGTACTGTACTGTATGGTACTGTACTGTACTGTTCTGTACTGTACTGTTCTGTACTGTACTGTTCTGTACTCTACAGAGCTTTACTGTGCTGTACTTTGATGTCTAAACTTGTGAAACATAGATGTATATGATTGGTACTGTCCGGACCAAGGAAATTTGGTCTTTTTCGGGGCAGAGCTCATTAAAATTAAAGCCAGTGTCTAGAATAATACCCAAATATGCAAAGGAGGATAATGTATATTTATACCTTTGTGTAATAGGTACATCACCATGAAGAGAATGACATTAATATCCATAGTTATGTATTTCTGTGTAGTACAGATCAGGGACCAATGATGAAATTACGTTACTGCAATTCTGTTACTGGGTGTAAATCCACCTCGCTCTAGTGGAATAAGCTAAATAGATTTTTTCAAAGTCTGTGTGTCATGTCATAGCTGATACCCCATTCTCTCTGCAGCCATTTTGGAATTGCCCTATTCTTACTATCAATAGTAAGTTGGGACCCCGACATCTTTTTTTTAAACAGGTGTCATATATGAGACCTGCCTGAAAGAGAAAGAGAGAGAGAGATGAAGATTGGTGCTATCTCAATGCTGAGCCCGGTCAAAGATGTCTTACCATGGAAAGAGTTCTCCCACGCAGCCCGTCTGAGCCCCACAGAGCCCCACGACACAGTCGGATGGCTGTCCACTCTGCCTGCCCTTCACAGTCATCATCCACCCTGTCCCATCTGCGAGAGAATGCACCCTAGTGGTACCCACTGCTCTGCCCCGGAGGAGAGCGGCAAGACCTCCACAGAACCTGGAGAGGCTCAGTTGGACTTCTACCTTAAACTGGGCTACTCCCCAGCGCAGGTCTGGACCGTGTTGCAGAAGTTTGGCCTGAACACAGACACTAACAGGGTTCTGGGGGAGCTGGTGCGGACGGGAGCCAGTCTAGAAGGGCTTGAGAAGGAGCAGGAGAAGGAGGGAGCCCCGTCTTTCCTGGTGGACCGAGGGGAGACCCTCAGTAACCTGCCCCTCACCCCTCCACCCAGCCGGGGCGATGTACCCAGTGAGGAGGGAGATGCCCTGAGACCCATAGTGATCGATGGGAGCAACGTGGCTATGAGGTGAGCACAGAGTTTCACTAGTTTTAAGTTTCCCCCTCCCCACTCACCACTCCCAGACATTGCTAGCAAAATTTTTGGTTGAGAAATAGTTATCAATAAATATGTGTCCATTTTAATGGAAAACGATCACAGTAAAGGTACATAATTGTTACCCAGAAATGATTTAGTATTGATATAAAAGGCATACTGCCTTTAACGGGCTCTAGAGTGGCGCAGTGGTCTACGGTACTGTATCTCAGTGCTAGAGGTGTCACTACAGACCCTGGTTCGATTCCATGGCTGTATCACAACCGCCCGTGATTGGGAGTACCATGTGGCGCCGCACAATTGACCCAGCGCCGTTTGGGTTTGGCCGGGGTTGCCCGTTATTGTAAATAAGAATTAGTTCTTAACTGATTTGCCTAGTTAAATAAAAATGTAATAAAACAGATTATGTTCATGGGAAAAAGGTAGATACAGGTTAGACCAGCCTTCATCATATCTCTCTCCAGTAGTTGTAGTTAAGCATTTCTAGGAGCTTGTGGTTTGGCAGAAAGCCTGTAAAGAAGCTGTGCCAGAAGAATTCACTGTCTTCAAGAACAGATCATTTCCTTATTGCGTTAAACTCCTACCCATACTTCTCTAGATAAACCAGCCCTTACCCTTCATAATTACTTCTCTAGATAAACCAGCCCTTACCCCTCATAATTACTTCTCTAGATAAACCAGCCATTACCCTTCATAATTCCTTCTCTAGATAAACCAGCCCTTACACCTCATAATTACTTCTCTAGATTTTCTCCTACCCTTACCCCTCATAAAGACTTCTCTAGATTTTCTCCTACCCTTACCCCTCATAATTACTTCTCTATATAAACCAGCCCTTACCCCTCATAATTACTTCTCTAGATTTAACCCTACCCTTACCCCTCATAATTACTTCTCTAGATTTACTCCTACCCTTACCCCTCATAATTACTTCTCTAGATTTACTCCTACCCTTACCCCTCATAATTACTTCTCTAGATTTACCCCTACCCTTACCCCTCATAATTACTTCTCTAGATTTACTCCTACCCTTACCCCTCATAATTACTTCTCTAGATTTACTCCTACCCTTACCCCTCATAATTACTTCTCTAGATTTACTCCTACCCTTACCCCTCATAATTACTTCTCTAGATTTACTCCTACCCTTACCTCTCATAATTACTTCTCTAGCTAAACTCCAGCCCTTACCCCTCATAATTACTTCTCTAGATTTACTCCTACCCTTACCTCTCATAATTACTTCTCTAGCTAAACTCCAGCCCTTACACCTCATAATTAGGATCTAGCGGGAATGGAAACACTGTTTCAGCCCTGCTTTTATGTCTATTGTTTCAACACTCCACCAGCCACTCAGTGTCACTGTTAGCCTGGGGGAGAGTTAACCTTTTCACCCCCCCCATCACTCTCCCTTCTGCTGCTCCTCTGTCTCCTTTGGCCTTCTGCCCACTTTGATACAACATTCGTACAGGCATGTCTCTCCCTCATTGCTCTGACATGCAAATTTGAGCATGCAAATCAGTGCACAGTGCAACAGGAACAGACCTGACTGCATTTTATGCCCTGCCTGCCCTACTGGACATACATCAGCTAATTAGCTCCAAGTGATTTTAATTTTGGAAATGTGTCCCAAAGTATTCCCACACATAATAGAGAGATATATGATCGTATTCAAATGTAAGCAAGGTTTGAATTTTTATGTTTTAGTCGAATATATTATATCTGTTTGGGCTTCTTGCAGTCAATTCACGGACCACAAATGATTTGTAATTATGTTCCAGCCCCTTGACCATCCACTCAGCTGAATCTAGTTGATTATCGCTGGTCTAGATTCTAGTAATAGTCCTACTGTAGCTAGTTGGTAGGTGGTCTACTGTGAGAACAGGGACCGTTTGAGTTGTGTATACACAGCTAAAACATTTGCATTGCAAATGCCTGTGATATTGTGTGTACATGTAGCTAAGTGCTTTCAAATGAAAAATAACTGTTGTAGTAATCGCGGGCCCTCCCTCTCCAAATGTGTCTATTGATATAGCTCTTGAGGTACAGGCTGCATTCCAAATGGCACCCTCTCCCTATAAAGTGCACTTCTTTTGACTAGGGCCCATAGGGTGCCAATTGGGATGCAAGCCAATGAGTCAGCGTAGGAGGTTATTTTTCCTTACCCTTACCACACAGGTAAGTCATTATGAATGGGATTGGCTTGCTTGCTCAACAATATTTATTTATATTGCCTTTCTGTTGTAGCCTCGGGAATCAAGGAAGTGTGCAAGGAATGGAGTGAGTGGCTTGCTTGCTAAACAATATTTATTTCTATTGCCCTTCTGTTGTAGCCACGGGAACAAGGAAATGTTTTCCTGCCTGGGAATCCAACTGGCGGTAAACTTCTTCCTGGACAGAGGTCATACGGACATCACTGTGTTTGTTCCCTCATGGAGGAAGGAGCAGCCTAGACCAGATGTCCTCATCACAGGTAAGATGTCGGGAATACACTGCCAGTCACGGGGCCCGATGTCTACTTCCTCGTCTGTATCTCAGCCCTCATTGTATTGAATACAGTTTCCTCCTCAAGCCATCCCACTGGGCACAGACATCATTTCAATCTTTAGTTTTGATTTGGTTGAGTTGTCAACTCACGTGAATTTATCGTGAAATCAACAAAAAAATGTCACCATGTCATTGGATTTGGGTATAAAGTTGGGTAAAATAAAAAAAAGACGACTCTTTTGCAAATTAGATCAGTTTTCCATGTCGATTCAACATCCTCACATAAATTATTTTGTTGAATTGACGTGGAAACAATGTTGATTCAACCTGTTTTTGCCCAGTGGGACAAAGTTGGGCAGACATTTGTTTTAGACACAATGAAACATTGAGTTTCTATGTTATTTTAATCAGAGATGGCATTTTTTTATTTTTACTTTATTTAACCAGGCAAGTCAGTTAAGAACAAATTCTTATTTTCAATGACCGCCTAGGAACAGTGGGTTAACTGCCTGTTCAGGGGCAGAACGACAGATTTGTACCATGTCAGCTCGGGGATTTGAACTTACAACCTTTCAGTTACTAGTCCAAAGCTCTAACCACCCCAATATAGAGTATATTTAAGCAATAACATCTGAATGTGTGTGGTAAATGGCCAATATACCACACTTAGGGCTCTTCTTATGCACGACGCATCTTGGAGGTCTATATTGGCCACATACCACAATCCCCTATTATAAACTGGTTAATTGGTTAACGTAATTAGAAGAGTAAAAATACATGTTTTGTCATACCCGTGGTATCAAATCAAATCCAAATCAAATTTTATTTGTCACATACACATGGTTAGCAGATGTTAGTGCGAGTGTAGCGAAATGCTTGTGCTTCTAGTTCCGACAATGCAGTAATAACCAACAAGTAATCTAGCTAACAATTCCAAAACTACTACCTTATAGACACAAGTGTAAGGGGGATAAAGAATATGTACATAAGATATATGAATGAGTGATGGTACAGAGCGGCACAGGCAAGATATGGTCTGATATACCATGGCTTTCAGCCAATCAGCATTCAGGGCTCGAATCACCTAGTTTCTAATATATAATACGCTATGTGATATGTTGACTTCAGGAAATATGCATACAAGCACAATGTTTGAGTAGAGAGCGTGTCTCTTTGAACATGTGTGAGCAGGAAACCTTTGGCATATGGACTTGTTTGGCTTTTTCCAGTTGCTGAACTTGAGATCAGATCAGTGATCAAAGTGATGCAACTCCACAACTCTGGGAAGTGACAGCAGTGGAGAGCAGGAGGGGAAAACCCCCAACACTGATATTTCTGTTTCACTTACATCTCTCTCTCATTCAGCTGATTAAACTAGGGACTTTTATCAGCGCATTTTATCACTTCCTGCAGTAGCATGTAAAAACCGTCTTCTCATGGTGAGCATGGCTGACCTAGTTACTGTCAATTAGAGGCCTTCACTGGTCCAAAGAGTTGTACCCATTCCTAAATGGGCCTGGGGCATCCCCATCTGGACCTGATATGCATAAATATGTTTTTTTGTAAATATAGAGACCAATTCCAAACGGGCCCGATGATAATTACACCCGTTCTGTATAGACCTGATCGGATCCAGACCCGATGAGAGTGAGGGAAGCTGACGAGTCATTTTATAAGCTACTAAAAGCGCGAGGGAGAGGAGGTAGAGAGCCCCTGGCAGTGCTGTGTGTATAGGCTACTGTGAGTGTCAGCAAGTGACATGGGAGGAGGGAGGGAGAGACGAGAAGCAGCAACCAACCAAGTCGACTCGCATTATAGTAGGCTAATATAGCTAGGTTCTATATCATCCGATATGATTACGTAGTACCGGTCTTGACTGCATCAAACTGGGAGAAGCTAGTTGAGCTAGCTAGCAAGGCTAATTGAGGAAGCATTCGCTTTCTCATCCTACACAGTTGAAACTCCATTCTATTCCATTCCATTCCATTCAATATGAAGTAACAGCCTACCTGTTGGCTCTTGGTCGTTGTAGCCTGTCCTCCTTTAACTTTTAATTCCGTAATTTTAATTCCGTCTTCCATTGATTAGATATCTCCTAACTTTTGCCCCACATGGAGGCTCAATGACTGTAGCTTATTGCCGCTTTGATGACTTATGATTGGCCAACAACAAGCTACACTCGCCACTCCTGTGAAAAGCAAAGAGCAGCAGCATGATTTATACAATTTCTCTCTCTATTGCAGCACTCGCTTTCGGATCTGTATGGACCCTTCCGGATAAGTCAGTTAAAATTACACATACCAGAGACCCATGAAAATCATATCAGATACGACCCTTGACATTATTTAGAATTATCGATCCGGACTCACTCGCTTCCCGGATCGGGTCTTGCGTATTTGGGTACAGGTGGATCCGTGAAGACCTTGAAGTACATTTTGCTCATGCCTTATCCATTGCCAAGAGCTGGTTAGAGCCTGTACGCTCAACGTTAATATGATGGATAGAGTTTAATTGAGTTAACCTCATATTTAAAATATTTTTCTTTATCTGAAGCTCCTTAATTAAACTTTATCCAACTTTATTCATGTGTGCCAAATATCATATAAACTTTGAGCCTACACGCTATACCCGGCTCGCTATCAGAGCAAAAATGTACTTCAAGGATCTTCACGGATCCATCTGTACCCAAATACGGCAGGGTAGCCTAGTGGTTAGAGCGTTTGACTAGTAACCGAAAGGTTGCAAGTTTGAATCCCCTGAGCTGAACAGGCAGTTAACCCACTGTTCCTAGGCCGTCATTGAAAATAAGAATTTGTTCTTAACTGACTTGTCTAGTTAAATAAAAGTGAAATTTAAATCTTAAAAAGTTTGGCAACAAAATATGACAATGTGAGAGGTAGAATGTGAGTGATAAAGTAAAGTGTGCTAAACAAGTTGTGAAATCTGTTTCCTGGAAACAATACTTTAACATACAGACCAGGATTAGGGGTGGTTAATGCATGAATCATCTCTTAAATAATACATAACCATTCAATGAGTTAATCATCAATTATCTAATTTAAGTATTTTTCTCTGTTTCTAAAGATCAACACATTTTGCGTGAGCTGGAGAGGAAGAAGATCGTGGTGTTCACCCCTTCGCGGCGTGTAGCGGGCAAACGTGTGGTCTGCTATGACGATCGCTTCATCGTCAAGCTGGCGCATGAGACCGCCGGCATCATCGTGTCCAACGACACCTACCGTGACCTTCAGGGCGAGAGACAGGACTGGAAGCGCTTCATTGAGGAGAGGCTACTCATGTACTCCTTCGTCAATGACAAGTAAGTCTTGTGGTAGCTTACTATTAACCTTGAAATACACAGTGAACAAATAAATTGTTTTAACTAATAGGTGATTACAGTAGACAAATAACTAATGTTTTAAATAATAGCTAATACAGGTATATGGTTACAGTTCTACAAATATCATGAATAAGCCATTTTTTTTATTTTACAAGGCAAGTCAGTTAAGAACAAATTCTTATTTACAATGACGGCCTAGGAACAGTGGGTCAACTGTCTGTTCAGGGGCAGAATGACAGATTTGTACCTTGTCAGCTCAGGGGTTTGAACTTGCAACCTTCCGGTTACTAGTCCAATGCTCTAACCACTAGGCTACCCTGCCGCCCATTGCTTGGATGTATAAGTTGTAAATATTTTATACTTATAAATCTGTATAACTGCACAATTGAGGTATGCAAATTATGCATTGTTGTTCAGTGTACATTAGCCACAGTGTAGTGGGAATCTAAACTCTACTCCCCCCCTTATCTCAGGTTCATGCCCCCTGATGACCCTCTGGGTCGTCATGGTCCCACCCTGGAGAACTTTCTACGGAAGGTTCCTCGTTTGCCACGGAAACAGCCGTGCCCTTATGGTGAGGTCATATCTCTACTAGGGTCATCCTGTGGTTGACCTTACATATGGGGGGGGGGGGGGGGGGGGGGGTTTGTCAAATAATTATTGACAAACTGACACCAATACTGTAATGAATGTAATAAATGTACTGTACTGTATGTGCTGAAACTCAACGGTACTAATGAACTATTGTTTACATTTCATGAATCTAGGAAGGAAATGCACTTATGGGATGAAGTGTAAATTCTACCACCCGGAACGAGCCAACCAATCCCGTTGCTCTCTGGCTGACGAGCTGCGGAAGAAGGCCAAACTATCTTTATCAGAACAAAAACACCCCACTGCAGGTGCTGGACCTGCCTATGGCCTTTCTCTGGAGGAGGGGATGGCTCAGAAACTGCCTCTAGAACAGAGGAATGGCTCCCTGAAGAAAGGCCACATCAGTGAGAATGTGCTTCTGATCAAGGGAAGCCATCGTTCCAGCCAGAGGTCCCCAACTAAGAAGGACAAGACCAACCGACACTTGACCAATCTGGACACGGCCATGCCCAGTGGCTCTCAATCCCCGACAGACCTGGACTCGGCCCTGCCCAGTGGCTCTCAGGAGCGACTAGATTCTGGTCTGGGCTCCTTCGAGAGCCAGGTGTCTGACCCCTCCAGGGACCACTGTGACCGTTATGGGAATGCTGGGTTCAGGAACTGCCTGTCCCCCCCCAGTATGAGACAACAAATCTATTCCCTGCCTAGCAACCTGCCTTCTAGCTGCAGCTCTCATCCTCCTCAGCCTTTACTGGGCCCCAGCACAGGATACCAACAACATCGCAGCAGGGGCCCAGCCAGCACCCACAACAACACCCACAGCCCACATCACAGCATGGGCCCAGCCAGCACCTACCACCCAGGCAAGATAACCTACAGCCCCACCTATTACCTCAGCTATGGGGCACCGATATATCCAGTTGGGAAGCATCAGTACAGGTATCCCAATGACTTCCAACAGGAGAACAGGGCCCACCCTCCACAGCAGACCTACTGGTCCGATCCGTTCGGGACTTATCCTCAGACTCTCCATAGCACTGATCAAATGGAGAAGCAGAGACACTGGCTCCTCCCTCAGACACACCCCCACCCCCACGGGGAGAGCAGGGAGAGAGAGGAGGTCAGGAAGAAGCTGCTGGCTATCTTTAACGGCCGTCTGGTGGACAAGGTCATGGACATGTTTCCCCAGCTCATGGACCCACAGAGATTGGCTGCTGAGATCCTCATCCTGCAGTCTCCGGGCCTGTGATTGGCTCGTTGCTCTGCTATGGTGGGGACTGGGAATTTTAGTTTCTTTCAATTGAAAGAATCTCTTGTAAAAAACTGCAAGCTACTGTAAAGATCTTCCTACTGCATGTGCATTGATCTTCCTACTGTATGTGCTCTGCTCAATGTGTTCTTGCCACGTGTTTCAGGAACTATGTTGCTTATAGCGCTTCTGATAGCGTGGAACCTGAGGCAATGGATTGTTGATGCAAATTGCATCTTTTGGGGGGGATTTTTTTTTTTTTTCTAGACTCTTGAATGTATTTGATGGGAAAATGTAATGTAATTGAGAAACAATATTCTTACAGTATTTTTATATTTTTATTTCACCTTTATTTAACCAGGTAGGCTATTTGAGAACACCTTTATTTAACCAGGTAGGCTAGTTGAGAACACCTTTATTTAACCAGGTAGGCCAGTTGAGAACACCTTTATTTAACCAGGGAGGCCAGTTGAGAACACCTTTATTTAACCAGGTAGGCTAGTTGAGAACACCTTTATTTAACCAGGTAGGCCAGTTGAGAACACCTTTATTTAACCAGGGAGGCCAGTTGAGAACACCTTTATTTAACCAGGTAGGCCAATTGAGAACAAGTTCTCATTTACAACTGCAACCTGGCCAAGATAAAGCAAAGCAGTTCGACAAAAACAACAACACAGAGTTACACATAAACAAACGAACAGTCAAATAACACAATAGGAAAAAAAAATGGATGTATGCATTTACATATGTATGATGTGTTCTGAGGTCTATGTATCAAGATGAGTTATGGCATAAAGAGTTTTATTGGCACTGTGTGCCATTATGGTGGGTCACAGCTAACTATCTAGCTAGTACGCTAGTGAAGTAGATGCCCTATGGGTCTTGTGTTTTTGAATAACATTAAAGCTGGAATTCATGGCTATACAGCCACGTCCATTTGAGACCTTACAAAAACAAAGATTTTACTTCAAACGACCAACACAGTCCCCCCCTCTCCCCCCCCCCCCCCCCCCCTCAGAGATAGAATCGGCAGAATATGAATTGTGTTTTCAAGACGTTCCTCTCCTCCTTTCTTCAACAAAAACAACAACAATAACAGTGGTGCTGTTTCACCTTATGCAGATTCCAGTTGTAATGTTCTGAGCAGAACAACATATGCATTTCTTTTTAATGATAAAAAGGCATTTGAAGTAGTACAAAAAAAGCACACGAATATATCTAAAGTCTAAAAATAAAATACAAATATTTACAGTCAGAAGTAGAAGAGTAGAAAGACGTTGTGATTTGCCACTATCTAATAAATAACCATAACAAAACCTTTTTAAAATCTACTTGTGTGCAGCAATGAGAGAACAGGCTATAATTCCAGATCATTGATTTGTGACAGGTTTTAGTTCCCTGTTTTAGTTCCCTGCTGTGAGCTTTTGTTTCTTCTTTTCTTCAGTGTACATGGAATTGTGGTCAATCAATTAGTCAATTAATCATGTCAGTGTTTTGTGCAAACATTTTAAATAAAAACCTAAATATATTTAAAGGTTTGTGAATCTTGCTGTTTTTGACATATGGATTCTCACAATATACAGAATATAGGAAATCGCCTTGTTTTTATAACTATAGTAATGCCGGGATTCAACCCGAGGTGCGTTCTAGAGCGATTGACATTTTAAGGTATTTTGCAGCGCTTACTCTGAATGCGATCTCAACAAACACTGGGACATTTCCTTTATACTGCCTTGTTGACAACGCTCTACAACACCACTGGGACATTTCCTTTATACTGCCTTGTTGACAACGCTCTACAACACCACTGGGACATTTCCTTTATACTGCCTTGTTGACAACGCTCTACAACACCACTGGGACATTTCCTTTATACTGCCTTGTTGACAACGCTCTACAACACCACTGGGACATTTCCTTTATACTGCCTTGTTGACAACGCTCTACAACACCACTGGGACATTTCCTTTATACTGCCTTGTTGACAACGCTCTACAACACCACTGGGATGGAATCCTGCCTAATTATTTTTTGATAGGACCACAACATGTTGTGATTTTTATAGCTTAAAGGCTTCTACGCACCTATCCAACCACAGACAACCCAACTTGGAAAGGTATGAACAAAACCTTAAAAGGGGCAATCTGCAATTTCTACATGTATTTTTGATAAATGTATCATATGCACCCATTGATTCTTTAAGAATATAACTTAGAAATGCTTCATGAGCTTAGTTCAACTGTCGTTCCCCATCAGAACCCCCAAAATATAAGCTTGTTTAACTCCAATGTTTTTAAACAAAGTAAACGTAAACAAACACTATATAGCCTCAAAACATGGTTAAAACTATACTTTGTATATCATGGATGGTCAGTCTTACATCCATAGCTCAGTCTATGAATTTGAGAGTGGTTACATTTCTCCAGCCCTGTCCCTCAGCTTTTTACCAAAACTGCTTTGTTATTGTTTCACCTGCTGATTGCCCCTTTAAGAGGCACATGCCGCATCCGCACATACAGTTCATCGTTATATAAAGTGTTGTTATTGTACTGTTACAAAAGCTGAGCCTGTGTCTCGTCTGCACAAGTGAATTCCCCTGTCACTCAATTTTAACACGATCACATGTTTGAAAGAAGCTAGCTCAGACACGATACTCATAAACATTCCATTGTGGAGAAATACGTTTTTATTTGCACTGATCGTAAAACGTGGTGTACTTGCTCTAGGCTACTGGAGGAAGCACATTACGTACTGTATCTATTGTAAAACTAGGTGTGGTACTCAGAGTACATTACATTGTGTTCTCTTTACAGGTTTCTCCCTTTGACAAGTGACAAGGCATACTAGAGTCATAGGAGATCACTTAACCTTCAGTTAGCATCACCGTAAAGATTGTCCTTAGCTGACGGAGTATACTGTATGTCAGTGAACTTTCAGGGCAGGGAGTTGAAAGCACTGACCTGTGAACTCGCCTAAACAGACAGAGAGAGAGAGAAAGAGAGAGGTCTGTGTGAGAGTAAAGTGGTTGTTCTGGAGAAGCAGAAAGGTGAAAGGTGAAAGCATGTCTTCTTTGTCAAGACAATTTAACACCTGCTTTGAATGGCATTCACAGATTTATTTGTAAAACATGGTCTGAATTACTGAATTAAGTTCCTGGTTTTTGAATACAGAAATAGTTCATAGTGACCAATATTTTAATGTTTTGCAAGTTGTGGCATGATGTCATAAACAGACTGGTACCCAGGCTACCAAGTTGTGGCATGATGTCATAAACAGACTGGTACCCAGGCTACCAAGTTGTGGCATGATGTCACAAACAGACTGGTACCCAGGCTACCAAGGAGTGGCATGATGGCACAAATAGATACCCCACATGAGTATATCAACACCGAAGAAGATGATGGGTGTGTCAGCCTAGCCATCCTCCTCTAGGCACCATCTGTGAATTCAAATAAAATGCGTATTATTACAAACATGGCAGCAGAACCCACAATTGTCACATCTGCTCCTGCTACACCCTCTGGTATTCATCCGGTGTCTTCTTGACCTGCAGTTACTCCCCCAGTACATGCTCTCTCTCTCCCTCTCTGTGCGATTGTGTGGTTGGAGACAGGTGTGCTGGAGTCAGAGCAGATCCCTACCAGCTGCAACTCGTTCCATAATCAAGACCTCTACAAATACACCGTCCTGCCACTTCCACTCTGCCAGATCATAATCTCTGCTCAGTCAGTTCATGATTATAGCCATTTATGATTATTCAAGATCCTGTTACTCTGCCTGACACCGGTTTTCCTCTCATTGCAGTTACCGCTCTGTCTCTGGCTCCTGTCTCCCGATCCACATCTCACCAACCAACTACCTTGCTCTGGATTTTTTTTTTTTGTGTGAATTTTACCCCCTTTTCTCCCCAATTTCGTGGTATCAAATTGTTAGTAGTTACTCTTTTGTCTCATCGCTACAACTCCCGTACGGGCTCGGGAGAGACGAAGGTCGAAAGCCATGCATTTTCCCAAAACACAACCCAACCAAGCCAGCCGCACCAATGTGTCGGAGGAAACACCGTGCACCTGGCGACCTGGTTAGTGTGCACTGCGCCCGGCCAGCCACAGGAGTCGCTAGTACGCGATGAGACAAGGATATCCCTACCAGTCAAACCCTCCCTAACCTGGACGACGCTAGGCCAATTAGGCGTTGCCCCAAGGACCTCCCGGTCGCAGCCGGCTGCGACAGAGCCTGGGCGCGAACGCAAAGTCTCTGGTGGCACAGCTAGCACTGAGATGCAGTCAGTCCACTGCCCCTCCCTTGAGGCCCTCCTTGCTCTTGATTTTCCTCACCACCACTACCTTGGATTCCCCTCAGGACCTGTTTACCCTGTTCTACTCAGCCAACTCCAACTTCAGTCTCCACATCTGGTTTTTCTGTAACTCATCTAAGCTTCACCGGTTCTGCACTCCATATATCCCTGTGTAACAATACATATTTTGATTCACTCATCCCTGTTTCCTCATCTGAGTCTGCTCTTGAGTTCCCCTGTGTTTCTCCGCTTAGAAACAACACCTTATTCTAAAATTGATTAAATATTGTTTTCCCTCATCAACCTACACACAATACCCCATAATGACAAAGCAAAAAACACAAATTCCACAAAAAAATGAAATTAAATTGACATAAGTTTTCAGACCCTTTGCTCAGTACTTTGTTGAAGCAACTTTAGCAGGGATTATAGCCTCAAGTCTTCTTAGGTGTGACACTACAAGCTTGGCACGCCTGTATTTGGGGAGCCTCAAGCTCTGTCAGGTTGGATGGGGAGCGTTGCTGCAGGTCTCTCCAGAGATGCTCGATCGCGTTCAAGTCCGGGCTCTGGCTGGGCCACTCAAGGACATTCAGAGACTTGTCCCGAACCAACTCCTGCGGTGCCTTGGCTGTGTGCTTAGGGTCGTTGTCCTGTTGGAAGGTGAACCTTCGCCCCAGTCTGAAGTCCTGAGCGCTCTGGAGCAGGTTTTCATCAAGGATCTCAGTTAATCTTTTCCTTGATCCTGACTAGTCTCCCAGTCCCTGCCGCTGAAAAACATCCCCACAGTATGATGCTGCCACCACTATGCTTCACCATAGGGATGGTGCCAGTTTTCCTCCAGATGTGATGCTCGGCATTCAGGTCAAAAAGTTCAATCTTGGTTTCATCAGAACTGAAAATCTTGTTTCTCCTGGTCTGAGAATCCTTTAAGTTCCTTTTGGCAATCTCCATGTGGGCTGTCATGCGCCTTGTACTGAGGAGTGGCTTCCGTCAGGCCACTCTACCATAAAGGCCTGATTGGTGGAGTGCTGCAGAGATGGTTATCCTTCTGGAAGGTTCTCCCATCTCCACAGAGGAACTCTGGAGCTCTGTCAAAGTGACCATTGGGTTCTTGGTCTCCTCCCTGACCAAGCCCCTTCTCCGCTGATTGCTCAGTTTGGCCGGGCGGCCAGCTCAAGGAAGAATCTAGGTGGTTCCAAACTTCTTCCATTTAAGAATGATGGAGGCCACTGTGTTCCTGGGGACCTTCAATGCTGCATACATGTTTTGGTACCCTTCCCCAGATCTGTGCCTCGACACAATCCTGTCTGGGAGCTCTACGGACAATTCATTTGACCTCATGGCTTGGTTTTTGCTCTGACATGCACTGTCAAATGTCGGACCTTATATAGACAGGTGTGTGCCTTTCCAAATCACGTCCAATCAATTGAATTTACCACAGATGGACTCCAATAAAGTTGTAGAAACATCTCAAGGATCATCAATGGAAACAGGATTTAAATATACACACAGGAAACTGTTGAGCGTGAAAAACGCAGCAGCTTTGCAGTTCTTGACACAGTCAAACCGGTGCGCCTGGCACCTTCTGCCATACCCTGTTCAAAGGCACTTCAATATTTTGTCTTCCCCATTCACCCTCTGAATGGCACACATACACAATCCATGTCTCAATGTCTCTTAAAAATCCTTCTTTAACCTGTCTCTTCTCCTTCATCTACACGAATTGAAGTGGATTTAACAGGTGACATCAATGAGGGATCATAGTGTAACAGTATTAACTGTCGTCCGTCCCCTCGCCCCTATCCGGGCTCTAACCAGGAACCCTCTGCACACATAGACAACTGACACCCACGAAGCATCGTTACCCATCGCTCCACAAAAGCCACGGCCCTTGCAGAGCAAGGGGAACCACTACTTCAAGGTCTCAGAGCGAGTGACGTCACCGATTGAAATGCTATTAGCTCGTACCACCGCTAACTAGCTAGCCATTTCACATCGGTTACAATAGCTTTCACCTGGATTCACCTGGTCAGTATATATCATCGAAAGAGCATGTGTTCCTAATGTTTTGTACTCTCAGTGTAGATTAGTCAGTGGTGGAAATAGTGCTCAACTGTCATACTTGAGTAAAAGGAAATACTATACATCATATTCCTGATATTAGGCAAACCAGACAACACAATTTTCTTGTTTTTTACATTTACACTCAGCCAGGGACACACTCCAACAATTAGACATCATTTACACTCAGCCAGGGGCGCACTCCAACAATTAGACATCATTTACACTCAGCCAGGGGCACACTCCAACAATTAGACATAATTTACACTCAGCCAGGGGGCACTCCAACAATTAGACATAATTTACACTCAGCCAGGGGGCACTCCAACAATTAGACATAATTTACACTCAGCCAGGGGGCACACTCCAACAATTAGGCATAATTTACACTCAGCCAGGGGGCACTCCAACAATTAGACATAATTTACACTCAGCCAGGGGGCACTCCAACAATTAGACATAATTTACACTCAGCCAGGGGGCACTCCAACAATTAGACATCATTTACACTCAGCCAGGGGGCACACTCCAACAATTAGACATCATTTACACTCAGCCATGGGCCCACTCCAACAATTAGACAACATTTACACTCAGCCAAGGGGCACACTCCAACAATTAGACATCATTTACACTCAGCCAGGGGCACACTCCAACAATTAGACATAATTTACACTCAGCCAGGGACACACTCCAACAATTAGACATCATTTACACTCAGCCAGGGGCACACTCCAACAATTAGACATAATTTACACTCAGCCAGGGGGCACTCCAACAATTAGACATCATTTACACTCAGCCAGGGGCGCCCTCCAACAATTAGACATCATTTACACTCAGCCAGGGGCACACTCCAACAATTAGACATAATTTACACTCAGCCAGGGGCGCCCTCCAACAATTAGACATCATTTACACTCAGCCAGGGGCACACTCCAACAATTAGACATAATTTACACTCAGCCAGGGGGCACTCCAACAATTAGACATAATTTACACTCAGCCACGGGGCACTCCAACAATTAGACATCATTTACACTCAGCCATGGGCACACTCCAACAATTAGACATAATTTACACTCAGCCAGGGGGCACTCCAACAATTAGACATCATTTACACTCAGCCAGGGGGCACACTCCAACAATTAGACAACATTTACACTCAGCCAGGGGGCACACTCCAACAATTAAACATCATTTACAAACACAGTATATGTGTTTAGTGAGTCCGCCAGATCAGAGGCAGTAGGAGGGGATGATATTGATAGGTGAGTGAATTGGACCATATTGCTGTCCTGCCCGAGCATTCAACATGCAACTAGTACTTTTGGGTGTCAGGGAAAATGTATGGAGTAAAAAGCACATTATTTTCTTTAGGAATTCAGTGGAGTGATAATAAAAGTTGTCCAAAATGTAAATAGTCAAAGTAAAGTAGAAATAACCCCCAAAACTACTGTAGTGTTTACTTAAATACTTTACACCACTTTTATTAGTCTGTGATAGTGTATCTCCCCAAATGTTTAAAATGTTTTGGGCAAACCTTTACCGATAAAACATGATTTGAAGATGGATAATAGGTTGTAAAGTTGTTCTGCTTTGTCACAGTTTTGGTTGTGGTATCGATAAACCTTCATCTTTTGGGGGAGTTGTCAAGTCCTTCTACTGGAGATACATATGTTGTGACTCACTGTGCTGTGAGCTGTTCACATGTGCTATTCCATTAGATTTTTCACTGCTATTGTTACTGATGGATAAATATAATGGCGGTTTGTGGGAATGAGGAAATGTACCCAAATGAGATAAACTGTGACTCACTTGAGGAAACAGTTTTCTCCCTCATTGCATCGTCTTATATCAGGCCACATTCCTCCTACACAACGCTTGTTCGTCCCTCCAGGAGGAATCTGTACTTTTCCTTCCACTAAATACAGTAAAACATGTTTTATATATTGACCGGTCACTTGTCAACACACACACCGTTTCTTATGACAAGGAAGCAGACAGTACCTCACAGGCTATTCCCTCGATCTAGTGTCTGATGTTTGACAGGTGGCTTCACTGTTCTCTCCAATACTTCAATAAACCATACTGTAATTACATGTAAAAACAGCTGAGATGTGACTCCATAAACATTGATTCACTGTGATCTGCGTCTCAGAGTAGGAGTGCTGATCTAGGATTTGTTTAGCCTTTTAGATCATAATGAATAATATTACATGGGATGGGGGGGGGGACCTGATCCTAGATCTGATTCTAGACCCACTCGGAGACAATATATTACATGTATAGGCATCAATGTTCATGATTACCTTTGATCTTCTGAAAAACTATCATGTCATTTCAAATATGACCACTACTGTCAGTCAGAATCTCTTCTCTCTTGCTTATTAATTCTGAAATCAACCAACTAACCACTCCCCTCCCTAAATCCACAGTATTCTACGTGATAATGGGGAAGAACCACAAATGTAATCTTCCAGAAATAGCTATATCTATGACATCACGATCCATGACAGTAGCTCGGCTTCCATCCCAATTGGCTACAGATCTTCATGCAAATATTCATAAATAAAATATGCGAATTTTCCTAACAGACCTGTCGCAGATAAAAGTCTGTGGGTGATGACGTAGAGCACACACAATGCACTTTTTCACGTATCGAATAGAAATCTACAATTCAATGTTTCCATCGCATTTTCAACTCTAACTATTTTGTCACAAAAAACTGTTGAGTTAAATAGTAAATTTGCCCACTCTGGTCTTGGCATGTGTGATTTAGACAACAGCTCGCAGATACAGTGCGGTTAAACTGTCAACATGATGAGATTATTATGGATAAGAGCGAGAATATTTTAATTTGTCAAACGGCAGTCAATCCTCATGTCACCAGAATAATCCTCTAGATATTTATTGGAAAGGAGCATCGAGATCATTTGACACTTTCTCCACCCTGTGGATTTCATCAAAATGTATTTAATTTGTAGCCCAATAAACTGCGTGGTTTCCCGAGTCGTAGTGGGAGGACCACAGAACGTGTCATCATCATCACAGAACTCCCAAATTTACTTCGATATGATGGTTATGACATCAGTATTTGCTCATCAATGCGTTTCCAACCACCATTTCTCGCATAATACATTTTACCGAAACAAATAGATCGCACCAAATCGAATGAACAAATGATCGGTCGCCATTTACACAATTGTTCTGAAACGACCTTGTTTCAATACAGCTGTCGTGATTTTTTTTTATACAGTATGACTTCACAAGCATAAAAACTGCGGATGGCAACGCGGTTAGCGAAACACATTAAAAAAGGTCTCTTCTTCTTCTTCTTCTTCTTCTTGTTCTTCTAGCCAATTAAAATGAACCCCAGACTCTTGACCTTCAATGACTGTCAGTTACTGTGGGTTGCTTTAGGAGTGGGGCAGTCCAGATCCTTTCATATTAGTTGAGTTTATTGGTCAGAAAATAAAGAGCGAAAAGTAGTGAGAGTTTATTAAAGCAGTGGATCAGATTCTAATCCATGCTGGCAGCAGTATAAACAGTCCATTTTATCTTGAGGCAGTGGTTTAGATGGCTAGAGCACACATTATAGCCAATTTGTCACATTCTACTTATGATAAATAGGTCGATCCATGCCTCAGGGGTTGATTGGCACATTGATTGGAAATCTGTAGAGTGATTGCTCAATCACAAAATGTTGTTTCTGTTCAATGGTTCGAATCGCAATCCTGACTTGAGAAACATTTCTCTCTGGTGGTATTTCTGTCTTGGCAAAAACTATGGCTGTCAATGAAAACATTTAACATGGACTTTTTACATTGTTATTACTAATTAGCAGTTCACATTTCTGGATACATTCTTTCCATTTAGACCCTACAGAATGTGATTAGCACATGGAAATAGGTTACCCTCAGACTGACTGAATGCTAACTGTTATATCAGGCCCATGGAACACATGTCTGATTATTACCAGCATGACTTTACTGCTAATTAACCAACATTTTGTATTACAGGATTATTTTCACGTTACATCTACTGTATGTTCTACACTAATAAATAATGCTTCGTTCCGTATGCTTGTATGTTACACAATCTTTGCTTTCAAATAAAGTTACTCAATTCGGACACTGAAATGCTCAACTTCTACAATCTTCAGCAGAACTTCCTGCATAAGATGTAACCAGTATGAATCATTGCAAACCACCACCAATGTCCTAGATCTCTATCGTTGTTTCTTGGAAACGGACGTGCAAAATGCCCCGTTTTTGTATTATTTCTCACAATCAAACATACTGCAGGCCTATCAAACATACTGCAGGCCTATCTTACATAGCAGAAATGAGCCAGTTATACAGTGGTTTTTTTTGGTAGAAATGTTACCTTTATTTAACTAGGCAAGTCGGTTAAAAGTAAATTATTATTTACAATGACTGCCGACCCCCGGCAAAAACCAGGCGACGCTGGGCCAATTGTGTGCCACACTATGGGACTCTCTATCACAGCCGGATGTGTCCTGGTGAGAACCTATAGTATCCCAAAAGGAAATGTATAGTGGAGATTACTGTGTTACCTTAAGTGTTTGCACCTGGAGAAAGGTTCATCAAATGGAAATGGATCTGCAGAGTTGCAATACAGCAACTTTAGAGATCCAATGTGACTACATCACTCTGATGAAAGATAGGATTTGAATCATGCCAACATGAAGCCATTCGTGTCAAGGCATACCCAACCACAAGCTCTGTAAACTCGTGTGAGTTCTCACCCTAAATGAGATGCCGCTCAACTTCAGTCAGACACATTTATCACTGACAAGGTGTCTGACTAGATCTCACACACTGTATGCAAATATTCAGACAAAATGTACTCGTGCCAGCCAGGGGCGTAGGTAGTGACATACAATATATAAAAACGGATACTGACACCCCTTCAAATTAGTGGATTTGGCTATTTTAGCCACACCCATTGCTGATAGGTTTATAAAATCGAGCGCACAGCCATGCAATCTCCATAGACAAACATTGGCAGTAGAATGGCCTTACTGAAGAGCTCAGTGACTTTCAATGTGGCACCGTCATAGGATGCCACCTTTACAACAAGTCAGTTCATCAAATTTGTCTGTCCTCAGATGCAAAACTCACTACCGAGTTCCAAACTGCCTCTGGAAACAACGTCAGCACAAGAACTGTTCGTTGGGAGCTTCATGAAATGGGTTTCCAAGGCCGAGCTGTCGCAGACAAGCACACAAGCCTAAGATCATTGTCAGGAGCGATGTAAAGCTTGCCGGCAGTGGAAATGCGTTTTCTGTAGTGATGAATCACTCTTCACCATCTGACGGACCAATCTGGGTTTGGCGGACGCCAGGAGAACGCTACCTGCCCCAATGCATAGTGCCAACTGTAAAGTTTGGTGGAGGAGGAATAATGGTCTGGGGCTGTTTTTCATTGTTCGGGCTAAGCCCCTTAGTTCTAATGGAGGGAAATCTTAATGCTACAGCATATAATGACATTCTAGACGATTCTGTGCTTCCAACTTTGTGGCAACAGTTTGGGGAAGGCCCTTTCCTGTTTCAGCATGACAATGCCCCCGTGTACAAAGCGAGGTCCATACAGAAATAGTTTGTCGGGATCGATGTGGAAGAACTTAACAGGCCTGCACAGAGCCCTGACCTCAACCCCATCGAACACACTTGGAATGAATTGGAAGGCCGACTGTGAGCCAGGCGTAATCGGCCAACATCAGTGTCCCATCTCACTAATGCTCTTGTGGCTGATTAGAAGCAAGTCCCCGCAGCAATATTCCAACATCTTATCGAAAGCCTTCCCAGAAGAGTGGTGGCTGTTATAGCAGCAAAGGGGGGACCAGCTTCATTCTAATGTCCATGTTTTTGGAATGAGCTGTTTTGATGAGCAAGTGTCCACATACATTTGGTCATGGGTATATGCAGTATATATTTAGGAACTCAGTCGGGGTCTCAACTTACTGTTGAGAGTTAGAATAGTAGAACACCCAAGGTGTAATTTTGAAACTCGGTTGTGTATCAGCAGTCTTCCTTTTCATATGTCACTCACTGATAGTTACCCAATTAGCCCATGTCAGGAAAAATTAAATGACGAAGGGCACGTCCCCAGGGGCCCTGATCTCCATGGGGCCCACATTGATTTTATTAGGCACTCTCACTCAGATGATTTCTGATTTGAATTCAGATCCCCATCAGCTGTTGAAGAAGGAGCAGCTATTCTTCCTGGGGTCCACACAAAACATAGAACATGACGAAATACGGAACACTAATGGACAAGAACAGCAACACAAATATCATATTTAATTATATTATGTTTGTATTCAATTCATATTAAATTAGCAAAATATTTCATATTAACATGGCATAAGACATGGAAAAATGTCTAGAAATGCAGGGAATTTGTTTTTAAATCAGCAAAAAAAAATCTCCCCACCTCATGACAAAATGTGTAGAATTGTAGAAAATTTGCTGTAAAACTGCAACAACAACAGAAAAGTTATATAAAACAAACGTATTTGTTTACCATTTCTTAATAAAAATACCTTTTCTGCTAACAGATCCCTGTGTCAATATTAAATTATTGTTTTTTAACCCGGTGCTGATTTAAGTTGTAGCTGCTAATATTATATAGCTAATAGTTAACGTGTTTGTAGATGGACTGAATGACCTATGTACATAGACATGAAATCACTGGCCACTTTAATAATGGAACACCAGTCACTTTAATAATGTTGAAATAATATTTTCATCTCATTTGAATATACTTAGATTTGTGTGTATTGTTGTGAATCGTTTTTATATACTACTGCACAGTTGGAGCTAGGAACACAAGCATTTCACTATGCCTGCAATAACATCTGCTAAATATGTGTATGTGACCAATAACATTTGATTTGATGTCAACTGTTGTGATTGCATATTGACAGTTATGTTATGGTTAGGGTTACAGGGAAAGGGAAATGGGGATACCTTGTTCAAGACTGCTGATCTAAGGTCTTATTTTAACAAAGCTACCAGCTTTAATGAACCACAGAGAGGTGTAACATGCCATCATCCAACGCATTGCGGTGCCATAAGCAAGTATCCATTATTAATAACAAAGAGGTCAAAGCACAGTGTAGTAGCCTGGATAAAAGCTTGGAAAAAGTGTAGGGTCTCAAACAATCTCAGATGTGGATATACCACCCCCTGCTGGACTGATGAGGGATGAACTGACAGAAGCCCTCCAGTGAGATCTCATCGGACAGAAAGACTGGCTGGCCTTCTGCTCTGGCTTTGGCGCTCCTGAGGGACTGACTGTGTGTGTGGAACATGTTGCTGTACTCTTTCATCTCCACAATTTTACAAACTTCCTTCGGAGCAAATATGCAACCTTGATGCATACTTGATGCTTTTGATACCATGATGCTTTTGATACAATCGATCACCACATTCTTTTGGAGAGATTGGAAACACAAATTGGTCTACACGGACAAGTTCTGGCCTGGTTTAGAGCTTATCTGTCGGAAGGATATCAGTTTGTCTCTGTGGATGGTTTATCCTCTGACAAATCAACTGTACATTTCGGTGTTCCTCAAGGTTCCGTTTTAGGGCTTCTATTGTTTTCACTATATATTTTACCTCTTGGTGATGTCATTCGGAAACCTAATGTTAACTTTCACTGCTATGCGGACTATACACAGTTGTGCATTTCAAGGAAACATGGGAAGCCCCAAAACTGCCCTCCTTGGAAGCTTGTGTTTCAGACATAAGGAACTGTCATTCTTATTGTAAACACAGCACTGACAGAGATGGTCACCTCGCTTCGCGTTCTTAGGAAACTATGCAATATATATATTTTTAAATTGATTATTTCTTACATTGTTACCCCAGGAAATCTTAAGTCTTATTATAAACAGATGGGAAGAATTGTTGGATATAAGAGCAACGTCAACTTACCAACATTACGACCAGGGAATACGACTTTCCCGAAGCAGATCCTCTCTTTGTACCACCACCCAGGACAATGGATCTAATCCCAGCAGCTGACCGAAAACAACGGTGAAGCAGAAGGGGCAGGCGGAGCGGTCTTCTGGTCAGGCTTTGTAAACAGGCACATCACTCACCGCTCCCGAGTACTCGCCAACTACTCGCCAATGTCCTATCTCTTGACAAGAAGGTAGACGAAACTCGAGCAAGGGTTGCCTTCCAGAGAGACATCAGAGATTATAACGTTCTCTGTTTCACAGAAACATGGCTCTCTCGGGATATGTTGTCGGAATCGATCCAGCCACCGAGCTTCTCCATGCATCGCGCCGACACAGATAAACACCTCTCTGGGAAGAGGAAGGGCGGGGGTTTATGCCTTATGATTAACAACTCATGGTGTGATCATAAGAACACACAGGAACTCAAGTCCTTCTGCTCACCCGACCTAGAATACCTTACAATTAAATGCCGGCCATTCTACCTACCAAGAGAATTCTCGTCAGTTATAGTTACACCGGTGTACATCCCCCCTCAAGGGAACATCTAGATGGCCCTCAAGGAACTTCACTCGACGCTACGTAAACTGGAAACTATATACCCGGAGGCTGCATTTATTGTAGGTGGGGATTTTAACAAAGCAAATTTGAGATCAATATTACCTACATTTTATCAGCATATTGATTGCACGACACGAAGGGCTAATACTCTCAACCACTGCTACTCTAACTTAAGCGATTTATACAATGCCCTCCCCCGCACTCCCTTTGGCAAATCTGACCACGACACCATCTTGCTAGTCCCGACTTATAGGCAGAAACTCAACCAGGATGTACCAGTGACGAGAACCATGCAATGCTGGTCTGACCAGTCGGAAGCCACGCTCCATGATTGTTTTGATCACGCGGAATGGAAGATGTTCCAGTCCGCCTCAGAGAATGACAATGATCTGTACGCTGACTCTGTGAGTGTGTTTAGAAATACGTGCATTGGAGATGTCGTACCCACTGTTACTGTTAACACCTACCCTAACCAGAAACAGTGGATGGATGGCGGCATTCGCGAAAATCCAGCGCATTTAACCATGGAAAGAGGTCTGGTGATATGGCTGAATATAAACAGTGTAGTTATTCCCTCCGCAACGCAATCAAACAAGCGAATTGTCGGCACAGGGACAAGGTGGAGTCACAATTCAATGGCTCAGACACGAGACGTATGTGGCAGGGTCTACAGGAAATCACGGACTACAAAAACAAAAACAGCCACGTCATGGATACAGATGTCACACTTCCAGACAAACTACACACCTTCTTTGCTAGCTTTGAGGACAATACAGTGCCGCCGTCGCGGCTCGCTAACAAAAACAAAAGCTGGGACCGAGAGATTGAGAAACAGCTTCTGTCTCAAGGCCATCAGATTGCTAAACAGCAATCATTATGTCAGAGAGGCTGCTGCCCACATTGAGACCCAATCACTGGACACTTTAATAAATGGATCACTAGTCACTTTAATTAAACAACGCCACTTAAAATAATGCCACTTTAATAATGTTTACATATCTTACATTACTCCTATCACATGTACAGTGGGGCAAAAACAGTATTTAGTCAGCCACCAATTGTGCAAGTTCTCCCACTTAAAAATATGAGAGAGGCCTGTAATTGTCATCATAGGTACACTTCAACTATGACAGACAAAATGAGAAAAAAAATCCAGAAAATCACATTGTAGGATGTTTAATGAATTTATTTGCAAATTATGGTGGAAAATAAGTATTTGGTCAATAACAAAAGTTTATCTCAATACTTTGTTATATAGCCTTTGTTGGCATCTTTTTAAGTGGGAGAACTTGCACAATTGGTGGCTGACTAAATACTTTTTTGCCCCACTGTATATACTGTATTTTATACCATCTACCGCACTTTGCCTATTCTGCTCGGCCATCGCACATCCATATAGTTATATGTACATATTCTCATTCACCCCTTTAGATCTGTGTATTAGGTAGTTGTTGGGAATTGTTTGATTATTTGTGACATATTACTGCACTGTTGGAACTAGAAGAACAAGCATTTCGCTACACTCGCACATCTGCTAACCATGTGTATGTGACCAATAAAATTTGATTCGATTTAATTTGGATTGCGGGATTTTTAAAACTTTTAAAACAGAGATGCTAGTTCTAGGACCCAAGAAACAAAGATCTTCTGTTGGATGTGACAATTAATCTTAATGGTTGTACAGTCGTCTCAAATAAAACTGTAAAGGACCTCGGCGTAACTCTGGACCCTGATCTCTCTTTTGACGAACATATCAAGACTGTTTCAAGGACAGCTTTTTTCCAACTATGTAACATTGCAAAAATCGGAAACTTTCTGTCCAAAAATGATGCAGAAAATGTATCCATGCTTTTGTCACTTCTAGACTACTGCAATGCTCTACTTTCCGGCTACCCGGATAAAGCACAAAATAAACTTCAGTTAGCGCTAAAACACAGCTGCTAGAATTTTGACAAGAAACAAAAAATGTGATCATATTACTCCAGTGCTAGCCTCCCTACACTGGCTTCCTGTTATGGCTAGGGCTGATTTCAAGGTTTTACTGCTAACCCTCAAAGCATTACATGGGCCTGCTCCTTTCTATCTTTCCAAATTGGTTCTGCTGTACATACCTACATGTACGCTACGGTCACAAGACGCAGGCCTCCTTATTGTCCCTAGAATTTCTAAGCAAACAGCTGGAGAAAGGGATTTCTCCTATTGAAGCCCAATTTTATGGAATGGTCTGCCTATCCATGTGAGAGACGTAGATCTTTCTCGACCTTTAAGTCTTTAGTGAAGACTTATCTATTCTGTAGGCCCTATGTGAGTGTAGTCTGGCCCAGAGGTGTGAAGGTGAACAGAAAGGCACTGTAGTGAACAACCACCCTTGCTGTCTTTGCCTGTCCAGGTCCCCTCTCTCCATTGGGATTTTCTGCTTCTAACCCTATTACAGGGGCTGAGTCACTGGCTTACTGGTGCTCTTCCATTTTGTCCCTAGGAGGGGTGCATCACTTGAGTGGGTTGAGTCACTGATGTGATCTTCCTGTCTGGGTTGGCGCCCCCATCGGGTTCGTGCCGTGGGTAATAAGTTGTCCTGCACCTGCGGTTTTCGACTCTCTCTCTCTCGCACCTGCTGTCTCTAACTCTGAATGATCGGCTATGAAAAGCCAACTGACATTTACTCCTGAGGTGCTGATCTGTTGCACCCTCTACAACCACTGTGATTATTATTATTTGACCCTGCTGGTCATCTATGAACGTTTAAACATCTTGGCCATGTTCTGTTATAATCTCCATCCAGCACAGTCAGAACCTGATTCCTCTCTAGGTGTCTTCACATATCTCTAGTTTTTCAATTTGTTGTATGTTGTTATCCAGATTGAAGGTTATCACCCACCAGATTGTGTAGTGCTAATATTTAGTCTAACTTCCCGATTTTTTAATATTACGTTTTTATCTTGAGGTGCTCTACATAGCTTCGTTCAGTACGTTATCTTGGTGTGTGAGTCTTGGCGAATCATCTCCCTCCTTGCTGTCCCCAGTCCATCTGGTTGTGCTGATGCATTATAGTAATCTTATAATCTCCATCCAGCACAGTCAGAAGAGGACTGGCCACCCCTCAGAGCCTGATTCCTCTCTAGGTGTCTTCATAAGTTCCTGCCTTTCTAGGGAGTTTTTCCTAGCCACCGTGCTTCTACACCTACATTGCTTGTTGTTTGGGGTTTTAGGCTGGGTTTCTGTATAGCACTTTGTGACTTCGACTAATGTAAAAAGGCCTTATAAATACATTTCATTGATTGATACTGTGGGATCCTGTATTTTACATCATAGCCATTACCATATATATATGATTAAATATTATCTGATGTTGGCTGTGTGAAGTATCTGCATTTGTGCACTTGAGCATAATCATGAGAGTAAACAACTGCTTGCTACATCTACTTGCCTGTTTGTGTGTGTGTGACAAGAACTGAGTAACATGGTGTGACCTGCAAGTTGCAAAACTGTAGATAACAGCCCAGCAGATGCTTTGTCCTTGTGTTTGTATGTAACAAATTGAGCACATGGTGTGACTTGCTGTATCTTACAAAGTTGTGATAGGGAGGGGTGGTCATCACAAGGTTTAACTGAGATGGAAAAATACTGAACAACACAATAGCAGGAACTGAGCAACTGTTATAACTAGGGGGTGATACCAGAACAGTAGGAATCTATACATTGATGGAGGGAGGACTCCAAGAAGCGGGGACCCGCCTGAGCGCCTGCAATAGGCTGAGCAAGTTTAAACCACGCCCAGCCTCTACTGTGATAGGCCAACAGACGGGTTGGAACAATGTCTATCACAGTATAAGAACACTGTTTGCATACCTCTTGTCAGTTCTCTGTTCTGCCCTGCGTGGTATTACAGTGAGCCCGTATATACGAAAGTTTGCCATTTATTACTTAGCTAATAAAAAATACATAGTATACAATCGTGACTCATTGTTATATTTATCCTGATACCAGATTTGAATTTACGCAACTCTAACAATACATATGAATCAGAAATGTATCAAACATGACTGATGATTCAATTTCTTGAGGGAAGCGGTAAGTATATCTCAGAATGATATGGAGATAAAGGGGTTAAAAAAAGAATATGTCTGCTTGTATTTTTATTTGACCTTTATTTAACTAGGCAAGTCAGTTAAGAACACATTCTTATTTACAATGATGGCCTAGGAACAGTGTGTTAACTTCCTTGTTCAGATTTATCTTCACATAGAACACTTTGTCCTAGGGGGTCAAATTCACCCCCAAAAAAAAGCAGATTTGGCAATGATTGGGCATTCATACCTCTGCCCTCTCTGTCTGAAGTGGATTACACATTCAAGTTGGATTTTGTCGATAGCTTCACATGGAATCTGAAGCGCTGTAAGGAGGAACTCTCTAATTACAGATTCAGGCACATCTCCTTCTTTCTCTTGGATAACTGTAAGTACTAGATTCTCTCTCATGGATCTAGTCTGTATGTCAAGTAAGGTTTCTCTCAGAACAGTGTTCTCCTTTTTTAAGTTCATTAACTTCGGTTTCAATCTTATTGACTGTCCCTTCTAGCTTGTTTGTGTCTTTCTCCAATGTTGCAGATTTTTCATCACTCATCTTGAGGTTTTCGACTCTCTCTTTCTACCGCACCTGCTGTCTCTAACTCTGAATGATCGGCTATGAAAAGCCAACTGACACTTACTCCTGAGGTGCTGACCTGTTGCACCCTCTACAACCACTGTGATTATTATTATTTGACCCTACTGGTCATCTATGAACGTTTAAACATCTTGGCCATGTACTGTTATAATCTCCATCCAGCACAGTCAGAAGAGGACTGGCCACCCCTCAGAGCCTGGTTCCGCTCTAGGTTTCTTCCTAGGTTCCTGCATTTCTAGGGAGTTTTTCCAAGCCACCGTGTTTCTACATCTGCATTGCTTGTTGTTTGGGGTATTAGGCTGGGTTTCTGTATAGCGCTTTGTGACTTCGGCTAATGTAAAAATGGCTTTATAAATACATTTGATTGATTGATACATATGAATCAGAAATGTATCAAACATGACTGATGATTACATTTCTTGAGGGAAGCGGTAAGTATATCTCAGAATGATATGGAGATAAAGGGGTTAAAAAAATAAAATAAAAAAATGATATGTCTCTGTTTGTATCAACTTCACATGGCACATTTTGTACTAGGCTGTAGTAGCTGTTTTAACTGAAGAATGGGAGAGGACCAGAAGATTCAGATTACTGCCCTTGGGTTATTCCCATACAAGGGGATCAACCTGGTCAGAGGGGTGCATCAAGTCCAACACCTTGATTCTCTGGAGACATTTGAAATACGGGATGATGACATCGTTGTTGTTACTTACCCACGGTCAGGTAAGACCGCATCTGACATAGGTTATAGGCCTGTACAGTACTTACTGGAGAGTGACTTATAGGCTACACTACACAATCTATTGAATTCTGCATGAATTTAGGTATTGTATTGTGAATGTACAACATGATCTCACAAATGCTGTGATTGTATTTCTTTAAAACCACAGGAACTACATGGACACAGTATATTTTGTCCCTATTGTATCATGAAGATCAAATGACAGAGGGAAGTAACCAACCAATCCAGGAACTGGTGCCCTTCCTTGAGGAAAACTCAAGACAAATAGACTACAACAACAAACCATCAACAAGAACATTCGCGTCTCACTTACATTTGTCCTCAATCCCTCAAGGACTTAGAGAGAAGGGAAAGGTGAGAGAGAGAGAGAGAAATAACATGCAATGAATGCAAAACAATAACTGCCAGTGAAACCCATATTTTTTGTTTAAATAAAACTGTACACAGACAGAATATATGAATATGTTTTTAAAAAGTCTTCAGACTGACTACATAAAAAAAAAACTGGATGCCAACCATGAGATTTGACAGATTATTTAATTTACATCAATTTAATCTACAATGTACTGTATTAGTTTGAATTGTGGTGATCAAGTTATATTGAATTGGCTGCATTCTAATTGTGTCAATTGTTTATTAAGGTGATCTACATAGCCAGGAACCCAAAGGATGTTGCCGTGTCCTTATTTAATCTCCAAAATTTCACGAAAGTCCTTAAGAGCGAACCTGACTTCAATACATTTCTGATTCAATTTCTCAAGGGGGAGGGTAAGTATATCTCAGAAGTTTAAACACATGTTCGAAACATGTCCAAAGTGTCAATGTGAAATACCCTAATAATGTTTCTTTCCTAGTTCTCGGGGGGTCTTGGTTTGATCATGTTGATGATTGGTATGCTCACAAAGATGAATTTGACATCCTTTCTATGACATATGAAGATATGATCAAGGTAAGTTCATTTCCATAATAGATGAGATGACATAACAGTGGATAATATACACTGAGCGGAGAAAACATTAGGAACACATGCTCTTTCCATGACATAGACTGACCAGGTGAAAGCTATGGTCCCCTATTGATGTAATTAGTTAAATCTACTTCAATCAGTGTAGATGAAGGGGAGGATACAGGTTAAATAATCATTTTTAGCCTTGAGACAACTGAGAGATGTATTGTGTATGTGTGGAATTTAGAGAGTGAATGGGAAAGACAAAATATTGAATTGCCTTTGAACAGGGTATGGCAGGCACACCTCTTTGAACATGTCAAGAACTGTAACGCTGCTGTTTTTTTTATGCTTAACAGTTTCCTGTGTGTATACAGAATGGTCCACCACCCAAAGGACATCCAGCCAACTTGACACAAGGGTAGAATGCTTTCGACACCTTGTAGTCCATGCCCCGACGAATTGAGTCTGTTCTGAGGGGAAAGGGGAGGTGTTCCTAATGTTTTGTACACTCAGTGTATTGCTGAGACTAGTAATCAAACTATAACAATTGCTTTCAGGACACACGAGGTGCAATTGTCAGGATATCAAACTTCTTGGGCAAAAAGCTGGAGGACCAAACCATTGACACGATCGTGGACAAATCCTCCTTCAAAAACATGAAGGAAGACCCACAGGCTAGACGTGATAAACAGCATCCAACATTTTTTGAACAAAGTGGATCCTTTATTAGAAAAGGTATGGCATCTATGTGATCCACATTAATAAAGATTGGGTTAGTCATGAAGTCAATTTCAACTATTGGTTACAAAATTCATCAAGGAAAATAGCACTAAAAAGAATGCCCTTAATATGCTGTTTGTTTTGTCTCTGACCAGGGAAGGTTGGGGACTGGAAGACTGTGTTCACTGTGGCCCAGAGTGAGGGATTTGACCAGATCTACATGGAGAAGATGAAAGACTTGGCTCTTGAATTTGACTGGAAGCTGTGAAAACAGACATGTCCTGGTTACACGTTTTGAATCTAGGCTGACTAGATTGGCGGAAATAGCTGCCCTGCTGCAATGATTGTGAAAATAAACACATGCAATAATTAGTAAATATTATTAAGATGTGCACATAATTCATATATTTTATAAACTGTTACTAAAAAATAATTGGTATCTTATTATGATTCGCCCCATGTTTTGTGGAACTACAGAGTGAGGATATGGACTACAGTACCCAAAAGGCAATGCTGGTCTTCAGCCTAACGCAAAGCCTCATTTCGAGACCAATGTGGTCTTTGTCTGTATTGTATTTATTTTGCAAATGTAATCGTTCAGGTTGCAATAATGTAGATGTGAACGATACTGCATCCTCCTGTGATACCTAGCTATCCATCCATGATTTAGGCAAAGCGACGTTGACATTTTTACAGAGGGGCAGACTGTCTGGCCAGCAAACCGTATCGGCAATGAGGGGTTTGTTTTCCTTAATAACAACTAGTTAGCTACAGCAGCTATCCTCCATCCGTGTTGAAGCGAGGAATTGTGTTATAACGTTTATGATGTGGCAAATACCACCTGTAAACTGTATGTCAGTCTGTCGAATTAGTTAACGGACTCAACTCTAAACTACAGCGATTTAGCGAGCTAGCTGTAAACATCTGTTTACTTACTTGGTAACTAGAGCTAGCTAGCAAGCACTGACAACAAGAAGACGATGTGGCAAAGCGTTGGTCTCACTGTGCTGGTAATTGTGGCCACCCTTGTGTGCGCGTTGCTCTTCATGGTTTTTGGTAAGTAACAAATGTGTTAGATTCGTGATTTTTTTTCTCCAGTTTTCTTGAATGTTGTGAGATTAACGTTACTGAGATTTGACGAGGACCTTTGACACAGCTTCGAAATGTATCAGCTACAGTAGCTAGCTAGCATTGCCATTATAGATAGCTACTGTCCGTATATAACATCATCAAGATCTCATGTTAGCAGCTAGCTATCTTTACTTAGGAGCAGTGACTGTGCAAGACCTCAATACACACCATGTTATAGGTTCGTAGTTAGCACCTGTTTTGTAGCTAAGCCCCTCATAGCTGTTGTGAATTGGTGGAGGTCCTGGGCTGGCGTGGTTACACATGGTCTGAGGTTGTGAGCCTGGTTGGACATACTGCCAAATTCTCTAAAATGACGTTGGAGGCGGCAACAGCTCTGGTGTACAACTCTTGCCTAGTTTAAATAAAAAATTAAAAAGTTAAACAGCTCTGGTCGACATTCCTGCAGTCATCATGCCAATTGCACGTTCCCTCAACTTGAGACGTTTGTGGCATTGTGTGACAAAACTACACATTTTAGTGTGGCCTTTTATTGCCCCCAGCACAAGGTGCACCTGTGTAATGATCATGCTGTTTAATCAGCTTCTTGATATGCCACACCTGTCAGGTGGATGGATTATCTTGGCAAAGGAGAAAGGCTCACTATCAGGGATGTAAACAAATTTGAGATTAGTAAGTATGTATAATATTATTTATTTCAGCTCATGAAACATGGGACCAAAACTTTACATGTTGTGTGTTTATTTTTGTTCAGTTTTATTTGTTTTGCTGACACTCCATACTGGACTGTATAGCCTACTGGCTACTTTCACTCCTATTTTAGAGAAGTTTCTGCTTATAATTTCTGACATTTGGTAGGACATAATTTCTGACATTTGGTAGGCCATTTGTTTGTCAACTATAGTTGGATACATTTAGCTTCTCTTCTGTCATAACTTGTTGCCCCAGAAGACTAAATAAAGTAGTTATCATCAGAATAATGTCATACATCGATAGAATGAACGCATTAGTAATCTAGTTAACACTGGTAAAGTTGTCCGTTTCATTTAGGGACCAGGGAGAAAACATTTAGGGACCGTGGAGAAAACACAACTCCAAAACAGTGGTCCTGTGCAAAATATCCAAATGTCATCAGTTTGACCGGTTTTAAGGAAATGAAAAGCTGACTTCAGTTTGTCTTGAGTGCAAATTTTACGTGGTTGAAATACTGTCTGCTTGCATAACAGTGTCAAAGATAACACATTATACACATATTCACATTTTCTCAAGAGATGCTGAAAGAAACAAATCATATTTCTCATGTCCTGTTCCCAAGACAAAATTCACATTATTGTATCATTTTACTGCAAGAAATGAATAATTCTGCAGGAGTAAATATTATTATTACACTTCTAACCCATATGAACTTAAATGAGGAATATTCTGTTTATTCATGGAGTGAGTGGGATATCAAAGGTGCATGTAAACAGCTTATCCCGAATAAGACCCTAAGCGGGATATGAGCTACTATCCGGAATACTGTGTGCATGTAAACGCGGTCACTGACTCAAATACAACAAGTTCATTATTTGATTCATACGCACAGTCAGTGTTCACTTTCTCCTGGATGACCTTTGCTCTGTTTGGCCCCTCAGGTTGGTATGTTGTCTGGCAGCTCTTCCTGTCCAAGTTCAAGTTCCTGCGCGAGATGTTGGGCGACACCGGCTCTCCACAGGCCGAGACCCAGCCTTCCGAATCCAGGAGCGAACGTACCTCTCCTCCACCCCCACGCCAGAGGCCCAAGACTGCCCGCCAGAGGGCTGTTCCTCCTAATAGTACTACATAGATTACCTCACCCGTCCGCTGTCGGCCACACCCTATCCTGTTGTTCACCAAACCAGCCGTCCCACTAGGAAACAGTGGTGGACAAAAACCCCTTTAATAAATTGCATGATTTGGAATGGCATACTACCCCCATGTCCGTGTATACTGCTGCCTCTCCTGATGAAATCCACCCCTCCACTCTGCACTACTAAAGACATCCTCGTTGATGACACTTGACACGTTCGTCTTACTAGACTAGGCACAGCTGCTGATATTATAAAGGGACAAGCCATCAAATCATGGAACATTCTGTATGCCACTTGTTCATGTTTCAAATATGTATTTTAGCTGTTCACAGTGTATCAAATCAAATCAAATGTATTTATATAGCCCTTCGTACATCAGCTGATATCTCAAAGTGCTGTACAGAAACCCAGCCTAAAACCCCAAACAGCAAGCAATGCAGGTGTAGAAGCACGGTGGCTAGGAAAAACTCCCTAGAAAGGCCAATACCTAGGAAGAAACCTAGAGAGGAACCAGGCTATGTGGGGTGGCCAGTCCTCTTCTGGCTGTGCCGGGTGGAGATTATAACAGAACATGGTCAAGATGTTCAATGTTCATAAATGACCAGCATGGTCAGTGTATGTACTGAGCAGCATGTTTGGTCTCTTCACCTGGCCTTCACTGACACTGCAACATGGTCACCACTGACTGGCTGACGCTGTAACACGGTCAGCTCTGACTGGCTGACGCTGTAACACGGTCAGCTCTGACTGGCTGACGCTGTAACACGGTCAGCTCTGACTGGCTGAGGCTGTAACATGGTCAGCTCTGACTGGCTGACGCTGTAACATGCTCAGCTCTGACTGGCTGACGCTGTAACATGCTCAGCTCTGATTGGCTGACATGTTCAGCTCTGATTGGCTGACACTGGAACATGGTCAGCTCTGTGGACTCCTGAGTGGCGCAGCGGTCTAAGGTGCTGCATCTCATTGTTAGAGGCGTCACTACAGACCCTGGTTCGATTCCGGGCTGTATCACAACCGGCCGTGATTGAGAGTCCCATAGGGCGGCGCACAATTGGCCCAGCGTCATCCGGGTTAAAGTTTGGCCCGGGGTAGGCCGTCATTGTAAATAAGAATTTGTTCTTAACTGACTTGCCTAGTAAATAAAGGTTAAATAAAATATTGGCTGACACTGGAACATGGTCAGCTCTGATTGGCTGACACTGGAACATGGTCAGCTCTGACTGGCTGTCATGCTGCTGACACCTGCATGGGGAATCTGTTTCTCCAACAGCAGACAGCTGAGTGAGTTCTCTGTCGTGTGTGTGTGTGCGCACGTTTTATGAGAGTGTGTTTATTTGAACAGATGTGTGTTTGTAGTAAAGCCTATATTCAGACACATAGACAAAGCGTTGTATAAACAGGCTCATTTATCATTTACATTCAGAGGCAAAACAACTTGTAGAAGAGAAACTGAATAAAACTATTTGCATAACTGACAACCGAAGTTCTTCCATGCCAGTAAATTTCATTTTATTTTTTAAACAAAAGTGCAATGAAAGGAATGTTTTTGTTTTGTTATATTGTTGTTCAGACTACATATGTAACAGAACGGTTGAATACCCTTAAGACCGAGAGGGTTGTAATAACACAATGTCCAGGGGCTGTAGCTGTCTCAGAGTAGGACTGCTGATTTAGGATCAGTTTTGCCTTTTAAATCACATTGAATACATGGCCAGGGGGGACCTGATCCTAGATCAGCACCACTACTGTGATCCGCTTTATACACAGAGCTCCCTAGGAAGGCAACAAATAGGCTATAGCTCATTGCTCTGGCCAGCTAGCCTCCCCGAGGTGTTAACTGGGGTATATTCAATAGGAACCAAACGGAAGAGGACAGCTGAAACGGGGTGGACCTAACCAGAACTTGTCCGATAAGAAACTTGTTTTTCGTTGCAAAACACTTTTCTATGGTGTGCACTAATGAATACACCCCAGGGCTCCAAGCTACAGCTAGCATAATGCCCTTCCCAGTGATGTGTGATCCTAAAACGTCAGCACTCCTACTCTGATATGCTTGACACACATGGCCCCAGAGCTCCCCAGGAAGGCAATAGAATAGGCTAACTGTAGCTCTGGCTAGCTGGTTCCCAGTAGAAGTGTAGCCTGGGCACCAAGCTATAGCTAGCTATATGTAGCGGGTCTCTTATGTACCACAGGAGAATCAAGAAATGAAGAGCGACACCACGGTTGTCTTTTGGGCTTTTATGTTGATCTGCAATAGTATTGTGAAAAGACAGGACAGGAACACATCAGTCTCCAATGCACCTGACAAGTTGTTCTTTCTCTCTCAGTTTTTTCTCGGACTCAATCACACTCATACATAAAGCCATAATGTATACTATAAAATAACCAGTTCTTAATACAAAGAATGTATAATCTTAATTCTTAGACAGTAGAACCATACCTGCAATAGTATTGTGAAAAGACAGGACAGGAACACATCAGTCTCCAATGCACCATTTGACCAGTTGTTCTACACAGGAGCATGAAGAAAGGTAAAACGCATATCCTGTCTCACATCCTCAATACATTTATATAGGTGCTTTCAGTGTTGACCGTACCAAAATACAACAACTCATGTACAAAAACACTGCAACATAAACAAGTTACTACGTGAAATCGCCTTTATTCCATTCAGGCTGTAGAGGACCAAACTACATCTCCCACAATGCAACGCCAGCACCAGTCGGCAGCTCAGCCAACCGTTTGCATCACAGAAAGGCATGTTAGCTAGCAACAGCAGCACTTTTAGCACTCTGTAAACTATATTAATAACAATAAAACTCGGAAAGTTACATGTTTCAATAGTCTCCCACTCCCTTATAACAATATCTACAGCATTAACCTTGGGATGTTTTATTTATTTAACGTTATGGACTTCTACAAAGGAGTAATCTGCAACACATACCTTTCTCTCTCAGTGTTTTCTCAGACTGAGGAGAACCGGAGCTACGGGTAGTACCAGGGTGTTGGTAGGTGACACAAGCACCCAGATGAAATAAAATACATTTAATGAAACAAAACCCGAAGACGTTAACATCATTCAGCTACTGCAGCTGCCTACCTAACATCAACCGGCAGCACCAGTAGCGCAATAATTACAAATAGACACCAAAAGTAAAGTTCCTGGCGATCATAGCGATCTGACTCCCCCTTCTGTCTGAACTTGGAATATTCCTGTTCGCGGGCTTTGGCCACTGACCCTCAACCTGGTTGTTCTGTTCTGCGAGGTGTACTATTCTAATAATTTGAAGTTTGATGGAATAATCATTTAAACTCTACTACATATAGTCGAAGGCCTCCCCAGTAGTCCCCTGAGCCTCTACCAGTGCCTGTCTAGATGGCATCCTTTCCTCTAGTTGGTCACATGGCCTCTGATCCAGTTATAAGACAACAACTAAATTCAATTCTATGTGTAATGGTTTGTACATGTGTTTCTGGTCAAATTTTAAAGTTTGTTTTTGGCTATTGCTGTAATTTAGCTTCGTAATAAATATATTTCTTAAACTCTGTGTAGAAATACATTTCTTTAAATTTCATTTTTGCAAAGCTGATAACTGGTCATTTTAAGAATCTAACATTGACATAGACAGTTCTTTAGGGAAATTGTAATCATAACATTTTACTGTAGGTTTAATTTGGTTAATGTCACGTCAATGGCTGATAACATGTACAGCCTGAATTCTGACACTTTGCCCCTCATTCTTTTGAAAGTCAGCCTTCGTTTAACCCTTTAACTCCATAGACTTATGTATTGTGGTTTTCCCCCATCATGTTCATGTCATATCTGCTTACAGGGACTGAACAACAGGAGGCAGTATTGTCCAGCATTGTAGAACAATGGGAGTAAATCAGTCTTCAAAGAGTTTGAAACCAGGCAGTTTTAATTTTGGATGTAGCTGTATTTCAAGTGTATCAAGCTAAACTTTGTGGCTGTGTGATGTTGAAAAAAAAAAACTTTCTGTCATTGTGAATGATTTGTATGAGCAGCCTTGACAGTTAAATGGGCTGAAATGACTCAGATACTCAACTACAATAAAGTACAACATTGAAATCCAGCCGTCCAGCCGTTTCATCCCTCCACATCCAGCGGATGCTTCTAATTTCAAAACAACACTGAAGTAAATGGCTTTTGCGCCTTTATACTCTCACACTTTAACAGAAATGCTAATGAAGGCTCTTTATATCATCTCACAGTGTGTTTTGCGAGCTACTGTGCTGTCTGCAGCTGGGCCGTTTTTTTTAAAGAGCAGCGAGAGCCCATGCTGAGCAATAGCAAAAAAAAACTGTAATTTCAGAGTCTGCAAATACTTTGCAGGAAATGATTGCGGTAAGCCAAGGAAATTACATAGACTCTCGACTCTTTCTATATATAAATCTCTCTGTCACTCCCCCATGTGGTTGACTTGCAGCATTGCACATCATTTCCACGTAACCCTATCAGTCCTGAGACCCCAGTAAAAATCGGCTTTTCATTTAAACATTTAAACATTTAAACATTTAAACATTAATGAGTTTTATTAACAAATGTAAAAAAATATATAAAAAAATACAGTCAGTCATCAGAAACCGGATAAAAATACATTTATATGAATGCCGTGAGTACAGAAATTGTTTACATGTGCAAGTACAAAAACATGTTACGTGTTCGTGTGAGTCTCAGTTTTTCATAAATCACTTTTAATAGTTTTGTAGCTCAAACCATTCTGACTCTACAGATGTTTTTGTAAGAGGTCCCCAGCCACGGGCCCCTTCTGAGACCTGCCCTCGTCTCACTAACACTGATCTAGCTCAGCCCTTGTTAATCACCCAGACTAATGGTTGGTGCCAGTGGATGCAGAATAAATAGACGAATCCAAACACACAATGTTTAAAAGGGATTAGAATTCCTAAATCGCGATGGTGGGATTCATTGGGTTAACTGACCTTGTCGTGATTCTACACTCAACAGCCAGGTGAACATAGTAGCTGACTTGGTTGGCTGTTGACCAGCTACCCTGTAAATCCCTCACTCATACAACCCCCATACATCCAGCCAAACACCTGTTTGGAGTTTCCTGTCAGGACTAGACAGTGTCTCATTGAGGAGCACAGACAACTGCCCAGGGGACAGCAGAGCACAGCTTAATCTATCTGCCTTTCTGAGCACCTAGCTTGCCTGTGTGACCCGCTGTTGTTCCTACACTGTGTGTTAGCGGTGAGCCAGAGGTGAGTTGTTTGGCAAGCTGCATTCTCCCCCCTCACATCCCACAGACAGACAGGAGCTGCTGTTTCTTTCATTCACCCCCTTAGGTGAGTTCAGTGTGTCCCTATTGGCACCCTATTCCCTGTATAGTGCACTACTTTGGGCTCTTTTCAAAAGTAGTGCACTATATAGGAAATAGGGTGCCAATTGGTTCAAAAGTAGTGCACTATATAGGGAATAGGGTGCCATTTGGGATGTCTCCCAGGACTGTCAGTCCTGGGAGTAGAGCCTCAGCACCGACCTCCAGTCCTGAAATAGCTCATTGATTCATCAAGCTCTTTCCAGTCTCCAGGTCTGCAGGTTAACTCAGCCAAGGACCATTTCTTTCTCTTGTTTCTGAGCCAGCGACGCGATTTTCCTGGATGCCATTTTTATTTCAGGATAAATCAGAGCAGAATCTTGTCAGCCAGAACCTGAAACTTACTTGGGGGAATGACACATCCTCCTGATTTACCGTATTAGTCGGCAGCCTGGGTTAAATGAAGACCTTCTAAAAGCCATTCCAGAGCAGAGTCCTTTTCTCTTCTCGTCCCCTGGGATAACAGTGAATGATGGAATGGGGTGGGTGATTAAACCACTGATGGCTTGTTAAGAGCAAGGCTATGTGTTCAGAGCCCTTAAATTAGGTTTTCTGATGGGGTTGGTAGTTGTCTCAGAGAGTATCTAGTCAGGGGGTATGGGCATCTCCTTCACAGCCCTTTACCGGCCCCTTATCGCTACAGACCCACCTCGCCACAGGGACAATCTATATATAACGTATATTTCAGTGAGGCTGATATGAAAAGGAGGGACAGAAGGAGGGTAGAGGGAAATAAAATAATGGTTGTTTTGAGTTGTATTTTAAAGGGGCAATCAGTAGTTGCTATGTGCATTGTTGGACATACAAATGAAAGAAACGTACCCATTGATTATTGAAGAATGTAACTTATAAATGACTCATGAGCTTAGTTCAACTGTCTTACCCCATCAGAACCCAAAATATAATATTGTTTTACTCCAATGTTTGTAAACAAAGCAAAGGTGAAAAAACACGGTATAGCCTCAAAACATGGTTAAAACTATATTGCTGACCCCATCCACTGTTATGCATAAACATCTACGCTCTGACCCCATCCACTGTTATGCATAAACATCTACGCTCTGACCCCATCCACTGTTATGCATAAACATCTACGCTCTGACCCCATCCACTGTTATGCATAAACATCTACGCTCTGACCCCATCCACTGTTATGCATAAACATCTACGCTCTGACCCCATCCACTGTTATGCATAAAAAAAATACGTTCTGACCCCATCAACTGTTATGACAGACGAAAGGAGAGAATGCTAATGCTAGGATGTTCCACAGGCTAACTAAAGATAGTTCCCAGATCAGTAGGATGTGTTAAGTCCCCCTGCAACCCCTAACCCACACCATACAGGATGTTCCACAGACTAACTAAGGCTGAACATTTGGCATGGATGGGCACCTTTCCACTGGCCCTGTCCCACTTACCATGACATCCTTTTGTCCCTGTCTTTCACCGTCCCCTCTGAGGCTTAGGTGGTATCCTCATTTAATATGACATGGAATGGTTCCTCCTGATAGGGCCTACAATGAGGCTCCAACCCATGACCTCTGCCTTGCAGAGCACACGTGACCACCCTCCTGAAGCATCTTACCAGTCGACGCTACGTGAAAAACTAATTATTCACTGGCTCCATGCCATGCTACATGAGCATCCGAGAGGATAAAAGAGAAGAGACGACTTATCTTGATGTTAACATATGATCTGCCATATCAGTTAGGATGGTGACATGATCTGCTATACATCTGTTATGATGTTAACATATGATCTGCTATACATCTGTTATGATGTTAACATATGATCTGCCATATCATTTAGGATGGTGACGTGATCTGCTATACATCCGTTATGATGTTAACATATGATCTGCTATACATCTGTTATGATGTTAACATATGATCTGCTATACATCTGTTATGATGTTAACATATGATCTGCTATACATCTGTTATGATGTTAACATACGATCTGCTATACATCTGTTATGATGTTAACATATGATCTGCTATACATCCGTTATGATGTTAACATATGATCTGCTATACATCTGTTATGATGTTAACATATGATCTGCTACACATCTGTTATGATGTTAACATATGATCTGCTATACATCTGTTATGATGTTAACATATGATCTGCTATACATCTGTTATGATGTTAACATATGATCTGCTATACATCTGTTATGATGTTAACATACGATCTGCTATACATCTGTTATGATGTTAACATATGATCTGCTATACATCCGTTATGATGTTAACATATGATCTGCTATACATCCGTTATGATGTTAACATATGATCTGCTATACATCTGTTATGATGTTAACATATGATCTGCTATACATCTGTTATGATGTTAACATATGATCTGCTACACATCTGTTATGATGTTAACATATGATCTGCTATACATCTGTTATGATGTTAACATATGATCTGCTATACATCTGTTATGATGTTAACATATGATCTGCTATACATCCGTTATGATGTTAACATATGATCTGCTACATCATAACATGAGCTGTTTACCATCCGGTCATGTAATATCCATATAATTTATTTCAAATAACTGTGCCCAGTTCTGGGTGAATGTGAAAAATACCAGGCTTTGGCTGTGAGTTTCAGTGTTGTTGCCAATATTGTGTACAAGGCCAGCCATTCAGGTCTCTAGTTACTGTTATCCAGGCAAACATGTCCGACAGAGGTGTGTGTGTGTGTGTGTGTGTGTGTGTGCAATAACATAAGTGAGATTTAACAAGGCTTGGTTATGTCATGTCATGTGCAGTGCCTGACAACAAAGTGGCACCCGCTAGTCTTCTAGCAGTTGACGCACTTTATAAAAAAAGACACAGTCATATGGGTAAGAACAGTCCTTTACTTTGTCTGTTGAGAGCCCTGCCCCCTTTCAACACAAGAGTGCGACATCAAACGATTTTCACAAAGCACTGGCGTCATTTCCAGCAGTAGGGTGCCTCAACAATCTACAGGTAAAAAAACCAAAAGGATGTCATCATCATTAGGTGCTTTATAATATATGAAACGGGAATGTTACGAAAATATGTCCAAATCACCCTAAAAGACACATATATCTTATCTATATATTTATATAATAATTAAATATAGTACCAGTCAAAAGTTTGGACACACCTACACATTCAAGGGTTTTTCTTTATTTTTACAATTTTCAAAACTATGACATAACACATATCATGTAGTAAACCAAAAAGTATTAAACAAAACTAAATATATTTAATGTTTATATTTTGATGACAGCTTTGCACACTCTTGGCATTCTCTCAACCAGCTACACCTGGAATGCTTTTCCAACAGTCTTGAAGGAGTTCCCACATATGCTGAGCATTTATTGGCTGCTTCTCCTTTACTCTGTGGTCTAACTCATTCCAAACGATCTCAATTGGGTTGAGGTCAGGTGATTGTGGAGGCCAGGTCATCTGATGCAGCACTCCATCACTCTCCTTCTTGGTCAAATAGCCCTTACATAGCCTGGATGTCACGTTGGCACGAATGACTCGGGAGACAGACGCAGGAATGCGTAATCGTTTTTTTTATTAAGCATCAAATTACGGCGTGCTGTGTAAAGACATGGGGACGAAGACGAAACAAACACTTAACAAAAACACAGGGTTGAAACCCAAACAAAAGAGAGAGGAGCACCTGATAGACTGTCGTTTCTCTGTGCTTATTTGAGCTGTTCTTGCCATAATATGGACTTGTTTTTTTACCAAATAGGGCTATCTTTTGTATACCACCCCTACCTTGGCTCAAATGCATTAAGGAAAGAAATTCCACAAATGAACTTTTAACAAGGCACACCTGTTAATTGAAATGCATTCCAGGTGACTACCTCATGAAGCTGGTTGAGAGAATACCAAGAGTGTGCAAAGCTGTCATCAAGGCACAGGGTGGTTACTTTGAAGAATCTCACATATAGAATATATTTTGATTTGTTTAACAGTTTTTTGATTTGTTTAACACATGATCCCATGTGTGTTATTTCATAGTTTTGATGTCTTCACTATTATTCTACAATGTAGAATATAGTAAAAAATAATGTAAAACCCTGGACTGAGTAGGTGTGTCCAAACTTTTGACTGATACTGTATATAAAAACATTCTACACAAAAATAGAGCCAAATATGTACAGAACAGCCCCCCCCCAAAAAAACTCTTAAGATTAACAACGAGCAATATACACATATAGATATATACGGTATTTACACATAGGATGCTATGGTGCAATAGAAGGGATCAGGTAGTGACAACACAAACAATCACAAAGCAGCCATCTGCAGCAGCTGTTCTTTGAACTGTTGAGCGTGGTGTGAGAGATCCGTGACTCTGTCCACCATGTCCTGAACGGCGGCTGTGTTGGGGTAGTGCAACGCGGCCGTCTTAGTGGCTCCCACCACAGTCTTCAGCAGGTCGCAAAGCACATTGCTAGAGTTCATCACCCGGTTGGCCACCTCGGGCGTGGCTGCCTGCCTGGACAAAGTGTCCCCAATAAATACCAGTTTGTGAGTGCTGAGGATGACAAACTTGCTGTGTGCCACAAAGATGCGGGGCGGCTGGCCAGCGCCCACGCAGCCGAAGAAAGCGTCCACGGCCTTGAGCAACGTGACAAAGTGCTGCTGGCACTGCTCTGCGTAGAAGCCCAGCAGCTGACGGTCCCGCCCACACAGCTGGGCCCTGCCTCCTGTCAGGGAGGGGGAGGGAGAGGAGGAGGTGTCTGACGGGGAGGAGGAGGAGGGGCCTGTCGGGTGCTGGTGGGAGATCCACTGTGTGATGTCGTTCTCCACTGGTTTGATCACCTCTTGCTCCAATTGCTTGAACTGGTTCATCTGTGAAGGTTGAAAGAGAGTGGATATTTCTTTCTTCATTTTTACACAAACTAGTTAAGGATTATTATTTATTTATTTATTTAAATTTTTTTTACAGGGACGGTGCACATTAATCAACATTTCAGTAAAAGTGCCGGTTTTAGCCAACCGGCTAATTTTCAACCGCAGTCCCTGGGCAGGTTATTAAAAACAATTACAATATAAACAATAGCAACATATGACAAGCAAGATATAGCAACATAGGACAAGCAAGGCATAGCAACATAGGACAAGCAAGACATAGCATACAGACATAGCAACATAGGACAAGCAAGACATAGCATACAGACATAGCAACATAGGACAAGCAAGACACAGCATACAGACAGAGCAACATAGGACAAGCAAGACATAGCAACATAGGACAAGCAAGACATAGCAACATAGGACAAGCAAGACACAGCATACAGACAGAGCAACATAGGACAAGCAAGACATAGCAACATAGGACAAGCAAGACATAGCAACATAGGACAAGCAAGACATAGCATACAGACAGAGCAACATAGGACAAGCAAGACATAGCATACAGACATAGCAACATAGGGCAAGCAAGACATAGCAACATATGACAAGCAAGACATAGCATACAGACATAGCAACATAGGACAAGCAAGACACAGCATACAGACAGAGCAACATAGGACAAGCAAGACATAGCAACATAGGACAAGCAAGACATAGCAACATAGGACAAGCAAGACACAGCATACAGACAGAGCAACATAGGACAAGCAAGACATAGCAACATAGGACAAGCAAGACATAGCAACATAGGACAAGCAAGACATAGCATACAGACAGAGCAACATAGGACAAGCAAGACATAGCATACAGACATAGCAACATAGGGCAAGCAAGACATAGCAACATAGAACAAGCAAGACATAGCAACATAGGACAAGCAAGACATAGCATACAGACAGAGCAACATAGGACAAGCAAGACGTAGCATACAGACAGAGCAACATAGGGCAAGCAAGACATAGCATACAGACAGAGCAACATAGGACAAGCAAGACGTAGCATACAGACAGAGCAACATAGGACAAGCAAGACATAGCATACAGACATAGCAACATAGAACAAGCAAGACATAGCATACAGACATAGCAACATATGACAAGCAAGACATAGCATACAGACAGAGCAGCATAAAACAAAAAGCAGCAAGACAAAATTCATAAAAGCAACAAAGTGTTTCCACACCTCACAAGCTACAGACAACATGGAGAGTGGCAACACACAGCTAGGGACCATGTTTACAAATCTGATTGACCTTTAGCCATGTCTTCAAGCATTTTGTGAAAGTGTGATATGTGGTGCAGTTATGTGTGCCACAAGACGGGGGACGGAAATCTCTCGTACACAATAAACATGATGAAATTACATCCTACCTGTCAATTCCATCATATTAGTATAAAACAGAAGGAATTATCACAATTTTTCCATAGAGAGCGTAACATTAACATTAAAGTAATGGAAGATTACAGGAGTGAAAAGGTTAATCTCCTCTTCTATGTATGTGTGCCCTGAGGCCTGCCTGGGGGGGGCTGCTCTGTCAGAGGGGGACAGATGTTCATGCAGTACATGTTGGCGCTGCTTTGTTCTAGGTACCTTCTATGAACCCATGCTAGAAAGGTCATCCACTGCGTGTTTCATTGAATCATGTTTGTTCCATAAATTATGTGAATAGTACAAAACAGAGAAGAACAGACCAGAACAGAGAAGAACAGACCAGAACAGAGACAAACAGAACAGAACAGAGAAGAACAGAGCAGAACAGAGAAGAACAGACCAGAACAGAGACAAACAGAACAGAACAGAGAAGAACAGAGCAGAACAGAGAAGAACAGACCAGAACAGAGACAAACAGAACAGAACAGAGAAGAACAGACCAGAACAGAGAAGAACAGAACAGAGAAGAACAGACCAGAACAGAGACAAACAGAACAGAACAGAGAAGAACAGAACAGAGAAGAACAGACCAGAACAGAGAAGAACAGAACAGAGAAGAACAGACCAGAACAGAGACAAACAGAACAGAACAGAGAAGAACAGAGCAGAACAGAGACAAACAGAACAGAACAGAGAAGAACAAGAACTGAACAGAGAAGAACAGAACAGAGACAAACAGAACAGAACAGAGAAGAACAAGAACTGAACAGAGAAGAACAGAACAGAGAAGAACAGAACAGAGAAGAACAGACCAGAACAGAGACAAACAGAACAGAACAGAGAAGAACAGAGCAGAACAGAGAAGAACAGACCAGAACAGAGACAAACAGAACAGAACAGAGAAGAACAGAGCAGAACAGAGAAGAACAGACCAGAACAGAGACAAACAGAACAGAACAGAGAAGAACAGACCAGAACAGAGAAGAACAGAACAGAGAAGAACAGACCAGAACAGAGACAAACAGAACAGAACAGAGAAGAACAGAACAGAGAAGAACAGACCAGAACAGAGAAGAACAGAACAGAGAAGAACAGACCAGAACAGAGACAAACAGAACAGAACAGAGAAGAACAGAGCAGAACAGAGACAAACAGAACAGAACAGAGAAGAACAAGAACTGAACAGAGAAGAACAGAACAGAGACAAACAGAACAGAACAGAGAAGAACAAGAACTGAACAGAGAAGAACAGAACAGAGAAGAACAGAACAGAGAAGAACAGAACAGAGAACCTACTGGGCACAGATGTCAATTCAACATCTTTTCCAAGTTATGTTCAGCGTAATTTCATTGAAATGACGTGGAAAGAACTTGGATTCAACCATTGTTTGCCCAGTGGGACGCCGCCAAACTTACCCTAGTAAAACTGACTATCCTACCGATCCTCGACTTCGGCGATGTCATCTACAAAACAGCTTCCAATACTCTACTCAGCAAACTGGATGCAGTTTATCACAGTGCCATCCGTTTTGTTACTAAAGCACCTTATACCACCCACCACTGCGACCTGTATGCTCTAGTCAGCTGGCCCTCGCTACATGTTCGTCGCCAGACCCACTGGCTCCAGGTCATCTACAAGTCTATGCTAGGTAAAGCTCCGCCTTATCTCAGTGCACTGGTCACGATGGCAACACCCACCCGTAGCACGCACACCAGCAGGTGTATCTCACTGATCATCCCCAAAGCCAAGACCTCATTTGGCTGCCTTTCCTTCCAGTTCTCTGCTGCCTGCGACTGGAACAAATTGCAAACATCTCTGAAGTTGGAGACTTTTATCTCCCTCACCAACTTTAAACATCTGCTATCTGAGCAGCTAACCAATCGCTGCAGCTGTACATAGTCCATCGGTATATAGCCCACCCAATCTACCTACCTCATCCCCATACTGTTTTTATTTTATTTACTTTTCTGCTCTTTTGCACACCAGTATCTCTACCTGCACATGTTCATCTGATCATTTATCACAGTGTTAATCTGCTAAATTGTAATTTTTCACTTCTATGGCCTATTTATTGCCCAACTCCTCATGCCTTTTGCACACAATATATATAGATTTTTTTTTTTCCTACTATGACTTTATTGACTTGTTTCTTTTTTATTGTTTACTCCATGTGTAACTCTGTGTTGTTGTCTGTTCACACTGCTATGCTTTATCTTGGCCAGGTCGCAGTTGCAAACGAGAACCTGTTCTCAACTAGCCTACCTGGTTAAATAAAGGTGTTCTCAACTAGCCTACCTGGTTAAATAAAGGTGTTCTCAACTAGCCTACCTGGTTAAATAAAGGTGTTCTCAACTAGCCTACCTGGTTAAATAAAGGTGTTCTCAACTAGCCTACCTGGTTAAATAAAGGTGAAAAGAAAATAAGAACAAAGCAGAACAGAGAAGAGGAGAGATAAAAAAAACTTTACCTGTTCCTGTCCCAGCTGCACCTTGCTCTGTTTAATGATGTTCTCTTTCTCCAGGAGCTCTTTCTGTTGACGCTCAAAGTCCTCTTTTCCCTGAGAAGAAACAAGAGTGTGAGAACTCAACTAAGAAAGCAGACTTAAACAGAAGGGTGGCTACATACAGTACATAGGGTAGCTACATACATAGGGTAGCTACATACATTTGGTAGCTACATACATAGGGTAGCTACATACATTTGGTAGCTACATACATAGGGTAGCTACATACATAGGGTAGCTACATACATAGGGTAGCTACATACATAGGGTAGCTACAGTGCATTCGGCAAAGTATTCCGAACTCTTCTCTTTTCCACATTGTGTTACGTTACAGCCTTATTCTAAAATGTATAAAATATTTTTTTCCCCTCATCAATCTACACACAATACCCCATAATGACAAAGCAAATACGGGTTTTTAGAAATGTTTGCTAATTTATATATTTTTTAAAATAAAGTATTCAGTATTCAGACCCTTTGCTATGAGAATCAAAATTGAGCTCAGGTGCATTCTGTTTCCATGATGATCCTTGAGATGTTTCTACAATTTGATTGGAGTTCACCTGTGGTCAATTCAATTGATTGGACATGATTTGGAAAGGCACAGACTTGTCTATATAAGGTCCCAGAGTTGACAGTGCATGTCAGAGCAAAAACCAAGCCATGAGGTCGAAGGAATTGTCCGTAGAGCTCAGAGACAAGATTGTGTTGAGGCACACATCTGGGGAAAGGTACCAAAAAAGTTCTGCAGCATTGAAGGTCTTCAAGAACACAGTGGCCTCCATCATTCTTAAATGGCAGAAGTTTGGAACCACCAAGACTCCTCCTAGAGCTGGCCGGTAGGCCGCCCGGCAATCAGGGGAGGGGGCCTTGGTCAGGGAGGTGACCTTTATGGTAGAGTGGCCAGACGGCCTTTATGGTAGAGCCAGACGGAAGCCACTCCTCAGTAAAAGGCACATGACAGCCCACTTGGAGTTTGAAATAACATTTTATGGTCTGATGAAACTAAGATTGAACTATTTGGCCTGAATACCAAGCGTCACGTCTGGAGGAAACCTGGCACTACTACTAAGCTGAAGCATGGCGAGGGCAGCACCATGCTGTGGGGATGTTTTTCAGCGGCAGGGACCGGAAGACTAGATAGGATCGAGGGAAAGATGAACTGAGCAAAGTACAGAGAGACATGCTCATACTCAAGAAGACTCGAGGCTGTAATCGCTGCCAAAGGTGCTTTAACAAAGTACTGAGTAAAAGGGTCTGAATTCTTATGTAAATGTGATATATATATTTTTTAAATAAATTAGTAAAAAATTCGAGAAATCAGTTTTTGCATTATGGGGTATTGTGTGTAGATTGATGAGGGGGGAAAAAACCCCATTTAATCCATTTCAGTATAAGGCTGTAACGTAACAAAATGTGGAAAAAGTCAAGGGGTCTGAATACTTTCCGAATGCACTGTGCATACAGAGAGTAGCTACATACAGATTGTAGGTACATGTATACTTATAAAATACCTCATTCAACCTTTACATTCCGCTCGATTAAGATCTGCCTCTTCCTTGATGAACATATGGTACAACCCAATAGGCTGATACAGCCTGACTACCTCTACACTGTAAGCAGCTAGCACACACATCCCGAATACCACCAGATCATCCAAGGGTCAATAAGGGTCAACCTTCCCAGGGTCAATAAGGGTCAACCTTCCAAGGGTCAATAAGGGTCAACCTTCCAAGGGTCAATAAGGGTCAACCCTCCAAGGGTCAATAAGGCAGCAACACACCTTAGAAGCTGTAAAGGAATTTCACATCCAAGCTCTCATACATACATCAGGGATCATGTCTTGACATGAGTGGCTAACATCTTACCTACAATGCCTTGCAAAAGTATTCACCCCCTTGGCATTTTTCCTATTTTGTTGCATTACAACCTGTAATTTAAATGGATTTTTATTTGGATTTCATGTAATGGACATACACCAAATAGTCCAAATTGGTGAAGAGAAATGAAAATAATTACTTGTTTAAAAGAATTCCCAAAACAGTTAGAAAGGTAAAGTGGTGGGTGCATATGTATTCACCCCCTGTGCTATGAAGCCACTAAATAAGATCAGGTGCAACCAATTACCTTCAGAAGTCACATAATTAGTTAAATTAAGTCCACCTGTGTGCAATCTAAGTGTCACATGATCTGTCACATGATCTCAGTAGATATACACCTGTTCTGAAAGGCTCCAGAGTCTGCAACACCACTAAGCAAGTGGCACCACCAAGCAAGCGGCACCATGAAGACCAAGGAGCTCTCCAAACAGGTCAGGGACAAAGTTGTTGAGAAGTACAGATCAGGGTTGGGTTATAAAAAATATCAGAAACTTTGAACATCCCACGGAGCACCATTAAATCCATTATTAAAAAATTTAAAAAATATGGCACCACAACAAACCTGCCAAGAGAGGGCCGCCCACCAAAACTCACAGACCAGGCAAGGAGGGCATCAATCAGAGGGGCAACAAAGAGACCAAAGATAACTCTGAAGGAGCTGCAAAGCTCCACAGAGGAGATTGAAGTTTCTGTCCATAGGACCACTTTAAGCCTTGCACTCCACAGATTTGGGCTTTATGGAAGAGTGGCCAGAAAAAAGCCATTGCTTATAGAAAAAAATAAGCAAACACGTTTGGTGTCGCCAAAAGGCATGTGGGAGACTCCCCAAACATATGGAAGAAGGTACTCTGGTTAGATGAGACTCAAATTGAGCTTCTTTTTATTTCAAGGAAAACGCTGTCTGGCACAAACCCAACACCTCTCATCACCCCGAGAACATCATCCCCACAGTGAAGCATGGTGGTGGCAGCATCATGCTGTGGGGATGTTTTTCATTGGCAGGGACTGGGAAACTGGTCAGAATTGAAGAAATGATGGATGGTGTTAAATACAGGGAAATTCTTGAGGGAAACCGGTTTCATTCTTCAAGAGATTTGAGACTGGGACAAAGGTTCACCCTCCAGCAGGACAATGACCCTAAGCATACTGCTAAAGCAACACTCGAGTGGTTTAAGGGGAAACATTTAAGCCCAGACCTCAATCCAATTGAGAATCTGTGGTATGACTTAAAGAATGCTGTACACCAGTGGAACCCATCCAACTTGAAGGAGCTGGAGCAGTTTTGCCTTGAAGAATGGGCCAAAATCCCAGTGGTTAGATGTGCCAAGCTTATAGAGACATACCCCAATAGACTAGTTATACACTTTTCTGTTTTTTTGCCTTATTTCTTGTTTGTTTCACCCCCCAAAAATATTTTGCATCTTCAAAGTGGTAGGAATGTAAATGAAATTATACAACCCCTCCCAAAATCTAAATTTAATTCCAGGTTGTAGCAACAAAATAGGAAAAATGCTAAGGGGGGTGAATACTTTCGCAAGCCTTTGTAGCTACCTTTTTTGTCTTAACTAGCTACCCTAAGTTGAATGTTCGACTGTACGTTGCTCTGGATTAGAGCATCTGTTAAATTACCAAAATGTCATGTAAATGTAACATCCAAGTGGTGAGTCGGGCTAGAGTCAGAGTCAGAGTCGGAGTCGGAGTCAGAGTCAGAGTCAGAGTCGGAGTCGGAGTCGGAGTCGGAGTCGGAGTCAGAGTCAGAGTCAGAGTCAGAGCTAGAGTCAGAGTCAGAGTCAGAGTCAGAGCTAGAGTCAGAGTCAGAGTCAGAGTCAGAGTCAGAGTCAGAGCTAGAGTCAGAGTCAGAGTCAGAGTCAGAGTCAGAGTCAGAGTCAGTCATACCTGCAGATGGACGTAGTCATAGTCCTCCATCCAGCTCTTAACACACTTCTCACTATTGTTCATGTTGCCTTTGTCTTGGCTGGAGGGCACAGGAAAGGGCTTGGTGTGGCCCCTGTAGTTATCACTATCTGAGGGTGGAGAGGTTAGAGGGTGGATGACGGCCTCCTCGGGTGTACCACCCCTGGGGTAGGAGGACCCGTTCATGGTGGGTGCTCGTCTAAAAAGCAGCTCAGCATTACCCCCCACGGAGGAGGCCAGCTGCTTGGTGTCGTCGGGCACCGTCCTGGACACCATGACAAAGCGATCCAGGTCGTCACTCTTGATCTGGTGCTTGGAGGCGCTGGAGATGGTCACGGTGTTGAGGGCCCAGCCGCAGTTCTCCAGGCTCTGGTAGGTCTGCAGGATGATCTGCTGGGAGTCCTCCAGCCTCCCCAGCTGCCTCCTTAGCTTACTGTGCAGGCTGGGGTCTGACAGGGCAGTGGCGTTGGCCGCAGCACCCCTCCCAAACACCACAAAGTCTCCCAGGGCTGCCCGCACCCGGTCTAGCACGGTGCGCACCTCGTTGGTATGGCGCTCCATGAAAGGGTAAGTCCTCCAGTGGGGGGAAGAGGCCAGGCTCTGCAGGGCCCCGACTGAGGCCTCTACCGCCTGCTGCTGGCGGCACAGCCTCTGGACGGCCTGGTCCACATCCAGGGCCAGCCGGCCCTCAGCGCTGGAGACCGTGGAGGTGGAGGAGGTTGACATGGAACTGTGTGTGGAGCCCGTACTGGAGAAGGACAGGCGATTCACCCCATCTGTCACGTCCCCCAGAGCAGGGGGGATGTCATATACGCCTTGGCCCTTCCCCCTGTCCCTCTCCTGGGGGGTGGAGCGGTGCTGGGAGGGGGGCTGCTGCATCCCCCTGGGGATGTCATACAGGTCCCCCCGAGGCACCGCCCCAGAGAGCTGGTGGGAGGGGGGCGGCACGTCGTAGATTCCCTCGTTGTCATTGGCAACGGGGCGTTGGAGGTGGTGGGGGCCAATTGGCTGGGAACTGGGGGGGAAGTCATAGTTGGACTGGGGGGACAGGGAGGCTGAGGGCTTGGTAAAGGTGGGAGGGGGTACGTCGTAGATGCCCTCCTGTTGTTTGTGTTGTTTGAGAGGCTGGGGGAAATCGTAGTTCCCCTCCTGGAGGGCTGGGGTGTTCCAGCAGGGAGGCACAGAGTACACCTGTGGGAACAAGACAAACATTTGTTGAGTGCCTCAGACTACAGTAAGGAGGGCAGTAGACAGCGATTCAACCAACGATGCCTCATAGGTACAGACACACAGCTTACCTATATCAATATCATAGTTAGACACACAGCTTACCCATATCAATATCATAGTTACAGACACACAGCTTACCCATATCAATATCATAGTTACAGACATTTAGATTACCCATATCAATGACAAGCACACTTTGCATCACAATATTTTTGTCAGATATTGAGGAACTGAAAGTACTGTTTAGTTTTTGTTGATTCTATATGTGTTAATCTAAATATGGTGTCTGTCTATTCCTCTATTTCTTCCCCCATGATAACTCCATATCAACTTGAATATGACAAGCACTATAAGCAATAAACAGCTAGACCTTTAAAACCAGTATAGTCCTGACAGAGTGGAATAAAGATTGTGAGGTACAGTACATATCATGCAGCATTAAAGTGGAGTTGTATAAATAAAATGAGTGAGCTGTAAGTGATTTCACTCAGCCTTGAAATCCACTCCTGAACCCAAAATGTAATTAGGAGCAACACAAATAACGGGTTCCCACATATTTAATGTTATTACAAAGCTACTGATGTCCCTAAACCTTGACTGGTCCTGGAACGCTGGTTATTACAAAGCAACTGATGTCACTAAGCCTTGACTGGTCCTGGACGGGCCTGGAACACTAGCTATTATGCTGTCATTAAGCCTGCGGGCCCTGGATAGGCCTGGAACACTGGCTATTATGATGTCATTAAGCCTGCTGGCCCTGGATAGGCCTGGAACACTGGCTATTATGATGTCATTAAGCCTGCTGGCCCTGGATAGGCCTGGAACACTGGCTATTATGATGTCATTAAGCCTGCTGGCTCTGGATAGGCCTGGAACACTGGCTATTATGATGTCATTAAGCCTGCTGGCCCTGGATAGGCCTGGAACACTAGCTATTATGGTGTCCTTAAGCCTGCTGGCCCTGGATAGGCCTGGAACACTAGCTATTATGATGCCAATAAGCCTGCTGGCCCTGGATAGGCCTGGAACACCAGCTATTATGATGTCATTAAGCCTGCTGGCCCTGGATAGGCCTGGAACACTAGCTATTAAGATGTCATGAAGCCTACTGGCCCTGGATAGGCCTGGAACACTGGCTATTATGATGTCATTAAGCCTGCTGGCCCTGGATAGGCCTGGAACACTAGCTATTATGATGTCATTAAGCCTGCTGGCCCTGGATAGGCCTGGAACACTGGCTATTATGATGTCATTAAGCCTGCTGGCCCTGGATAGGCCTGGAACACTAGCTATTATGATGTCATTAAGCCTGCTGGCCCTGGATAGGCATGGAACACTAGCTATTATGATGTCATTAAGCCTGCTGGCCCTGGATAGGCCTGGAACACTAGCTATTATGATGTCATTAAGCCTGCTGGCCCTGGATAGGCCTGGAACACTGGCTATTATGATGTCACTCAGCCTGGGCTGGTCCTGGACAGGCCCAGAAGTTAATATAAGACAACCCAGGTCATGTCTCAAATGGCACCCTATTCCCTACATAGTGCACTACTTTTGGCCACTCCTTTCTACCACATCCCTATTGGCCCTGGTCAAAAGTATGCACTATATAGGGAATAGGGTGCCATTTGGTAAATAGCCCAAGAGAAGTAATCATTTAATCATTGACTTTCCCTGCGAGAGAGAACGCTATTTTGGCAGGCAACACTTTCTTTTAGGGAACTGCAAAGAAGTCATAAATATGATCATTTGACATATTATTCATTTATTACCAGGCAATTAAGAGGAAAACTACAACTAACATTCGCCAGACTTAAATGGCTACCGCTTCCTACAGGCCTTCTGTATGCTGTCTCTCCATGTGGGCAGTGTTTCTGTGTGTAGTATGAGTGGTCCCAGACATACCCCTTGTGTGGAGGGAGGGATATCGTAAACCCCTTGTTTCCGAGGGTCCATTTGAGTGGATGGAGGAATATCATAGATTCCTCCTTGGGGACGAGCATTCCCATGTTGTCCGGGAGAGTGTGAGCCCATCAGTTTCCCAGGAGGAATGTCATACACCTGGAAAACATGGAGACAGTCCCAAATCAGGATACCATAGATGACATTACATTTACAAGGCAGAATTAGCTATGTGAAACACAGAGGCTGTGTCTGAAATTGCTTCCTGTTCCCTTTATAGTGCTTGGCCATGTCCCTGCACAGCTGCGTTTCATATACAGTAGCTAATTGCATATGGTGAAAGGTTCCATTTTGGAATAGTCCTGATGGATTGAAATGGGCATTGCTATAGACCGTGTGTAGTTGAGTGAGACACCTACCCCCTGTGGTCTCATTGGAGGAACGTCATAGAGGTCCTGTTGGTTATGCTGACCAGCGCTGTAGGCATAGGACTGTCCCACTCCTGTCGGGGTCACCACCTGTCCACACCAGGGGCGAGGCAGGAAGAAACAAGACATGACAACAGGTTCATGACAGTTCCAACAGTGTTAGCCCTACAAATGCTTAACCTGTATACCAGTCAGTTTGTTTCATGTTGTCATGCCAACGAGTGGCATGATGGCACAAACAGACTGATACCCAGACTACCAAGTAGTGGTATGATGGCACAAACAGACTGGTACCCAGGCTACCAAGTAGTGGTATGATGGCACAAACAGACTGGTACCCAGGCTACCAAGTAGTGGCATGATGGCACAAACAGACTGATACCCAGACTACCAAGTAGTGGCATGATGGCACAAACAGACTGGTACCCAGGCTACCAAGTAGTGGCATGATGGCACAAACAGACTGATACCCAGACTACCAGGTAGTGGCATGATGGCACAAACAGACTGATACCCAGACTACCAGGTAGTGGCATGATGGCACAAACGGACTGGTACCCAGGCTACCAAGTAGTGGCATGATGGCACAAACAGACTGATACCCAGACTACCAGGTAGTGGCATGATGGCACAAACAGACTGTTAACCAGACTACCAGGTAGTGGCATGATGACACAAACGGACTGGTACCCAGGCTACCAAGTAGTGGCACGATGGCACAAACAGACTGGTACCCAGGCTACCAAGTAGTGGCACGATGGCACAAACAGACTGGTACCCAGGCTACCAAATGCTAGCCCCACATACTGTATATTCACCCTGTATGTCCTATGAGTTGATAATGTAGTCCCTGAGTCACTGTGACTCTAAACCTGCACATCTCTCCTGACTATCATAGCTGGGTCACATTCATTAGAGCACACAGTAGTAAAACGTTTTGCAGTCTAAAACAAAAACAGATGTTTCCTATTGGACATGTTCAAGTATTCCCCCCTCCCCTTCATGCCTTACTCAGTCTGTTTTCTTACGTTTGGTGACTAGTGTATATGAATGACCCTATTCTCTGTTAGTGTCCCAAATTGCACCATATACTACTTTTGACCAGGGCGAAAAGTAGTGCACTGTATAAGTAATAGGGTTCGATTTGGGATGCAGACCCAGTCAGTCCTCTCCTTATGTGACCCTGCAGCAATAATAACGACTCAGACCAAATCAGTCCTGACTGTGCATGTCTCAGCTTACTCACAGAGCGCCCTCCAAACCCAACCATGTGATAAACAGAAGCCTGGCAAGCAAAGGGCCAATGATGTGGGAGAAGGCTAGATCCAACCACTTAGGCAGCGGCGCTATGGCCAGAAATGTCACAGGAAAGCCATGGAATGCGTCCCAAATGGCACCCTATTCCCTATGTAGTGCACTACATTTGACCAGAGCTCAGCCAACAGGGCTGGGGCCAGAAACAACAAAATAAAAAAACTAAAGCCATGAAGTAGGGGACTGAGCTGTCATGAGGTGTGATGCTACAAGTGAAAACAGACGTCCCAGGACATGGGTGTCACTTTGGGTCCTCGAGAGAAGAGAGACAAGAAAGAAACAGCCCAAAAAGGCAGTAATGCAGTGACAGCTTGTTCCTCCCTTTCCAGCATTTTCATTCATGGGTCTCTCATTACACTCACAAAAAAGAGACATTTCGAATGTCATATTATGGCTATGTACAAAAGGGAAAATAAATGTACATAAATATGGGTTGTATTTGTTGTATAAATCTTGCTGCTGCTGTGATGGAAAACTGTGGTATTTCACCCAATAGATATGGGATTTGTTTTATAATTCTTTGTGGGCCTGTGTAATCTGAGGGAAAATGTCTCTCTCTCTCTGTCCCTCCCCCATCCCCCTCCATAGACACACAACCCACTAGAATCGCCACACTGGAACACGCAAGGTTCACTGACAGGGCTGGAAAACGGGACCCATACATACGCCTTCCAGTTACAACAACAGAGAGACTGCCTGTAAAGGGGGGTGCGTGTTGGTGGCAGGGAAGTCAGGCGCTAAGAGAACGAACTTGGTATAAACGGAGATCTTTAATAAATGCTGACAAAACTCCAAAATGTACAAAATAACTAAGTGGGTACAAAACCCATCGCACACCAACACTAAATAGCACATCTCATACAATCAAAACAATCTCCGACAAGGACATGATGGGAAACAGAGGGTAAATACACAACATGTAATTGATGGGATTGGAACAAGGTGTGAAGGAAGACAAGACAAAACCAATGGAAAATGAAAAATGGATCAGTGATGCCTAGAAGGTCGGTGACGTCGAACACCGCCTGAACAAGGAGAGGGACCGACTTCGGCGGAAGTCGTGACACTGCCTCTCAAATGGCAACCTATGCCCTAAGTAGTGCATAGGCTTATAGGGCTAGGGTCAAAAGTAGTGCACTATATAGGGAATAGGGTGCCATTTGGGATGCACCCAGAGGTCTCTTCTTTAGTCTGAATGATCAAAGGTATAACCCCAGCATTATACCCCATCCATCCACCCGACTAAGATGAATGTCTCAGTGGACAGAGACAGAGGGAGGGAGAGACAGAGAGACACAGACAGAGAGGGAGAGAGATAGACATATAAAGACAGATGGAGAGGTATAGAAAAGGGGAAAGGGATGAGAGTAGAGAGGAATGCCATTCAACCCAGACCCTGACTGAAGACCCTGAGTGAAGACCCTGACTGAAGACCCTGAGTGAAGACCGAGTGGAGGTTTTATACAGGGGGTACCGGTACCGAGTCGATGTGGAGGTTTTATACAGGGGGTACCGGTACAGAGTCATTGTGCTGAGGTACAGGTTATACAGGTGGTACTGGTACCGAGTCATTGTGTTGAGGTACAGGTTATACAGGTGGTACAGGTACAGAGTCATTGTGCTGAGGTACAGGTTATACAGGGGGTAACAGTACAGAGTCATTGTGCTGAGGTACAGGTTATACAGGTGGTACAGGTACAGAGTCATTGTGCTGAGGTACAGGTTATACAGGGGGTACCGGTACAGAGTCATTGTACAGGTTATACAGGTGGTACTGGTACAGAGTCATTGTGCTGAGGTACAGGTTATACAGGGGGTACCGGTACAGAGTCATTGTACAGGTTATACAGGTGGTACTGGTACAGAGTCATTGTGCTGAGGTACAGGTTATACAGGTGGTACCGGTACAGAGTCATTGTACAGGTTATACAGGAGGTAACAGTACAGAGTCATTGTGCTGAGGTACAGGTTATACAGGTGGTACTGGTACAGAGTCATTGTACAGGTTATACAAGGGGTAACAGTACAGAGTCATTGTGCTGAGGTACAGGTTATACAGGGGGTAACAGTACAGAGTCATTGTACAGGTTATACAGGTGGTACCGGTACAGAGTCATTGTACAGGTTATACAGGGGGTAACAGTACAGAGTCGTTGTGCTGAGGTACAGGTTATACAGGGGGTAACAGTACAGAGTCATTGTACAGGTTATACAGGGGGTACCGGTACAGAGTCATTGTACAGGTTATACAGGGGGTAACAGTACAGAGTCATTGTGCTGAGGTACAGGTTATACAGGTGGTACAGGTACAGAGTCATTGTACAGGTTATACAGGGGGTAACAGTACAGAGTCATTGTGCTGAGGTACAGGTTATACAGGGGGTAACAGTACAGAGTCATTGTACAGGTTATACAGGTGGTACCGGTACAGAGTCATTGTACAGGTTATACAGGGGGTAACAGTACAGAGTCATTGTGCTGAGGTACAGGTTATACAGGGGGTACAGGTACAGAGTCATTGTACAGGTTATACAGGGGGTAACAGTACAGAGTCATTGTACAGGTTATACAGGTGGTACCGGTACAGAGTCATTGTACAGGTTATACAGGTGGTAACAGTACAGAGTCATTGTACAGGTTATACAGGGGGTAACAGTACAGAGTCATTGTACAGGTTATACAGGTGGTACCGGTACAGAGTCATTGTACAGGTTATACAGGTGGTACAGGTACAGAGTCATTGTACAGGTTATACAGGTGGTACTGGTACAGAGTCATTGTACAGGTTATACAGGGGGTAACAGTACAGAGTCATTGTACAGGTTATACAGGGGGTACAGGTACAGAGTCATTGTACAGGTTATACAGGTGGTACTGGTACAGAGTCATTGTACAGGTTATACAGGGGGTAACAGTACAGAGTCATTGTACAGGTTATACAGGTGGTACAGGTACAGAGTCATTGTACAAGTTATACAGGTGGTAACAGTACAGAGTCATTGTACAGGTTATACAGGTGGTACAGGTACAGAGTCATTGTGCTGAGGTACAGGGGGTAACAGTACAGAGTCATTGTACAGGTTATACAGGTGGTACAGGTACAGGTTATACAGGATGTCCGTTATTGAACCATAGGAACAAACAATCCTGCTACATTCTATTTCTCTCACATGTACCTTTGATTGGGAACACGTGCTACCAGATACAGCAGCCAGTTACCCTTTAGAAAACGTCAAAGTCCTGGACTAGAAGGTCCTTGTTGCTTTCTCCGTAGTCCTTACTACTTCCTGTGGTGTGACTTTGTGTGGGAAAGTTGCAGCGAATGGACATAGAACACAAGGAGATCTCTGTTTGCAGTTCCCCTCTCTCAAACTCAGTCCATAGAGATAGCTAATACAGTACCTGTTGAAGGCAGAAAGCCACAGGGACCAGTCTGGACACTCAACAGGAACATGTCAGAGTCTGTGTCCTAACCGGCACCCTATACCTTATACAGTGCACTACTTTTACCAGATCACGATGGGCTCTTTGTTAAAAGTAGTGCACTATAAAGGGAATAAGGTGCCATTTGGGACGTAAACAGCCACTTTGTGCTCCCTTCTTTCTGTCACTGGGTCCTCTCAGGCGACGCCAGACGCATACTGCTCATGTATTTCCCATATACACCCTCTGTTTACCCAGCAAGCTTTGCTGTTGCGGCGGGCCCGGCCAGGGTACTTGGAGCTCCTAATGGTGGTTGGGTAAATATTGACCAGACCTCTTTAAGGAGGAGGTAACTTTGTGTTCGTGTAACTTTGTGTGGAGGCAGGTAGGTGTGCGTGCGTGTGTGTGTGTGTATGCTTGTAGGTGTGAGTGTGTGTAAAAAGACCCACTATGAGGCTATCGTCTCATTGCTCCATCACACGCTGATGACCTGATGACACGTGTCAACGGTCCTATCAGACCTGTCAGTGGTGGCCGGGTCACACTAAAGGTGATAATGACGCTTCCAACAATTGACCCCTTTGTTCCAACCGAATGGGATGATTCTATCTATTCTATCGTTTCCATTCATCTATTCGTCCCCCATCTCTCCCTCCCTGTCCTGTCCTTCCATCCCTTTAAAGCGTCCGCATGCTTCCCAGCCAAAACAGTGTCAGAAGAGTTTGTGCATATATTAAGACTTGGACTTCGGTGAGGGTTTTTCATCTGTTTGGGCCCACAACATGTTTTTGCTCGAGGCCAGCTAAAGTTCAGAAGCCCAAGTCTACGCGCCTTCGTCCAAGTCTTTTAAAAAGAGTATGTGAGCACACTCGTTCGGTTCGGCTAGCTGAGGCCTGCTTGGCACCTTTACCCAGCAGAACTGAAGCATGCCGACACCTTTACCCAGCAGGACTGAAGCATGCCGACACCTTTACCCAGCAGAACTGAAGCATGCCGACACCTTTACCCAGCAGGACTGAAGCATGCCGATGTCTTTACCCAGCAGGACTGAAGCATGCCGACACCTTTACCCAGCAGGACTGAAGCATGCCGACGCCTTTACCCAGCAGGACTGAAGCATGCCGACACCTTTACCCAGCAGAACTGAAGCATGCCGACACCTTTACCCAGCAGGACTGAAGCATGCCGATGTCTTTACCCAGCAGGACTGAAGCATGCCGACACCTTTACCCAGCAGAACTGAAGCATGCCGACACCTTTACCCAG